>NC_143044.1:36262500-36475000 GCF_057628025.1 Oncorhynchus mykiss | reverse complement strand
CCAATTCACAAACAAACGTATAAAATCAGCAAAAAAATTAACATTTTCAGGACCCTGTCTTTTAAAGATCATTTGTAAAAATCCAAATAACTTCACAGATCTTCATTGTAAAGGGTTTAAACACTGTTTCCCATGCTTGTTCAATGAACCATAAACAAGAAATGAACATGCACCTGTGGAACGGTTGTTAAGACACTAACAGCTTACAGACGGTAGGTAATTAAGGTCACAGTTATGAAAACTTAGGACACTAAAGAGGCCTTTCTACATGGTCTGGGGTGGTGTGAAAAACACCAAAAGAAAGATGCCCAGTGTCCCTGCTCATCTGCGTGAACGTGCCTTAGTCATGCTGCAAGGAGGCACGAGGACTGCAGATGTGGCCAGGGCAACGTTGCCTATGGGCAGAAATCCACCATCGAGGGACCAGACATGACTGGCAAAAAGTGCTCTTCACTGACGAGTCGTGGTTTTGTCTCACCAGGGGTGATGGTTGGATTCACGTTTATCGTCGAAGGAATGAGCGTTACACCGAGGCCTGTACTCTGCAGCGGGATCGATTTGGAGGTGGAGGGTCCGTCATGGTCTGGGGCGGTGTGTCACAGCATCATCGGACTGCGCTTGTTGTCATTGCAGGCAATCTCAATGCTGTGCATTACAGGGAAGACATCCTCCTGCCTCATGTGGTACCCTTCCTGCAGGCTCATCCTGACATGACCCTCCAGCATGACAATGCCACCAGCCATACTGCTCGTTCTGTGCATGATTTCCTGCAAGACAGGGATGTCAGTGTTCTGCCATGGCCAGCGAAGAGACCGGATCTCAATTCCATTGAGAACGTCTGGGACTTGATGGATCGGAGGCTGAGGACTAGGGCCATTCCTCCCAGAAATGTCTGGGAACTTGCAGGTGCCTTGGTGGAAGAGTGGGGTAACATCTCACAGCAATAACTGGCAACTCTGTTGCAGTCCATGAGGAGGAGATGCACTGCAGTACCTAATGCAGCTGGTGGCCACACCAGATACTGACTGTTACTTTTGATATTGACCCCCCCTTTGTTCAGGGACACATTATTCAATTCTGTTAGTCATATGTCTGTGGAACTTGTTCAGTTTATGTCTCAGTTTTTGAATCTTGTTATGTTCATACAAATATTTACACATCTACGCAGTTGACAGTGAGAGGATGTTTCTTTTTTTGCTGAGTTGATTTTGTAATACAAATCTGATCATTCCTATCCGATCTCTCCCTCTTTGAGGAACACACTAGCTAACCTAGCTATGCATTAACAGCTGCATGCATGAACTGCGCTGTCAGAAGGCATTGTTCTGGCTCTTTGGGCAAGAGGATTAAAAAGCTCCTTAAGATGCTGGTATTAGCATGCTACAGCTCAGTAGCCACATCTCGCTTATTGCCTAATGCTATTGCAAATGGTGTCTGCCCCTAAAAAGAGCAACAGGAGCTCCATTGGAGCGGCTGGGGATAGGGGGATCAGCCTTTAGAGGAAGAAATTAAGAGGAGGAGGTAAAGGGGCCTTAGCAGAGAGAAGGAGGGAAGGAGAGAAGTAGGGAATAGGCGAAGGAGAGAAGGAGGGGAATGGGGGGATGAGCCTTAGCGTAGAGAGAAAGAGGAGTGAAAGAGGGAAAGGCAGAAAGACTTTAGAGGTGGGAATGGGGGGACGACCTTAGCACAGAGAGAGAAGGAGGGAATGGGGGGACGAGCCTTAGCACAGAGAGAGAAGGAGGGAATGGGGGGACGAGCCTTAGTACAGAGAGAGAAGGAGGGAATGGGGGGACGAGCCTTAGCACAGAGAGAGAAGGAGGGAATGGGGGGACGAGCCTTAGCACAGAGAGAGAAGGAGGGAATGGGGGGACGAGCCTTAGCACAGAGAGAGAAGGAGGGAATGGGGGGACGAGCCTTAGCACAGAGAGAGAAGGAGGGAATGGGGGGACGAGCCTTAGCACAGAGAGAGAAGGAGGGAATGGAGGGACGAGCCTTAGCACAGAGAGAGAAGGAGGGAATGGGGGGACGAGCCTTAGCACAGAGAGAGAAGGAGGGAATGGGGGGACGAGCCTTAGCACAGAGAGAGAAGGAGGGAATGGGGGGACGAGCCTTAGCACAGAGAGAGAAGGAGGGAATGGGGGGACGACCTTAGCACAGAGAGAGAAGGAGGGAATGGGGGGACGAGCCTTAGCACAGAGAGAGAAGGAGGGAATGGGGGGACGAGCCTTAGTACAGAGAGAGAAGGAGGGAATGGGGGGACGAGCCTTAGCACAGAGAGAGAAGGAGGGAATGGGGGGACGAGCCTTAGCACAGAGAGAGAAGGAGGGAATGGGGGGACGAGCCTTAGCACAGAGAGAGAAGGAGGAAATGCGGGAAAGGGGGAATGAGCCTTAGCTAATGAGGCCATTCTAGCTCGGGCCCAGCTGGTGTGAGGAAGCTTCACTAGCTACAGCCTGGAAAGGAGATTAGACATACAGTAGATTACACACACACACACACACACACACACACACACACACACACACACACACACACACACACACACACACACACACACACACACACACACACACACACACACACACACACACACACACACACACACACCAGGGTGACTAAACTCACAGCAAAAGTTACTCCTGTTGTTGTATTTTAATCTCCTGTCACTTTTTCCTCAGATACAATAGGCTTTGTCCTGCTGATCTCTAACCCCACCTGGTCCCTGACCCTAACCCCTGTTAGGATCACAACCCATCTCTAAATGGATGACCAGATCAACCACTGGACCCTAACACCCATTAGCTGATTGGTAGCCTTTCAACTATCAGTTTGGGGACAATGTTAGTAAGATTGTTTGTGCCTTTCCGAGAGTCTTGTGTTGCTGTGATTGCTTTGTGTCTGTGGTCTGTGAGCGTCCATGTTGAATTGTTTGGCCCTGAGCTGGACTATTCCTAATCCACCATCAAAGAAGGGGAAACAAAATGCATACAGTGAGACAGAGGAATGAGGGAGAATGAGGATTAAATAAATAAATTTTTCTCTACATTCAACCTTCCCTTATACTTTAATACCATTACTTTAAAGGTACAGACTTTGGCAATTGGTGAATCTGTTCAATGGTTATGACCGCCAAACAGCATTGAACAGATTCCCAGATCCCATATTGTACAGTGCCTTTAAATGGAAAGCTATTTGGCTTTAAATTGTCTTTAGCATGGCACTTTATGTAAATCTTCCCTCTGACCCCCTGACCTGAAGACAATCGTGGGTGCACCACTTAGGAGAGAGGATGTTAGCAGTGCGCACGGCGCTTCCACCCTGGATGCCAATTAGAGAAGCTAGTTTCACATTGCTGTGCACGACGGGCGCTAACTACCAGCTAAGCCATCTGAAGGAGCTGTCCATGTGCACTGTTGCATGTCATCACCACCTACTGTTACTGTGGGTGGAAAGATGCATCTTATTTTTTAAACCGAGGCTTTTTAAAGTGACTGAAAAATACATTGATTGAAAAATATCGCAGCAACAAGAGCTGGGTAAAATACATGGTCTGATCAATGTTACAATAATCCACGCTACAGTGACATACTACTTCGAATGAATAGCCAATACTAGAGGTCGACCGATTAATCGGAATGGCCGATTATTTAGGGCCGATTTCAAGTATTCATAGCAATCGGAAATTGGTATTTTTGGGCGCCGATTTTATTTTTTGCACCTTTATTTAATCTTTATTTAACTAGGCAAGTCAGTTAAGAACACATTCTTATTTTCAATGACGGCCTAGGAACGGTGGGTTAACTGCCTCTTTCAGGGGCAGAACGACAGATTTTCACCTTGTCAACTCGGGGGATCCAATCTTGCAACCTTACAGTTAACTAGTCCAACGCAATAATGACCTGCCTCTCTCTCGTTGCACTCCACAAGGAGACTACCTGTTACGCAAATTCAGTAAGCCAAGGTAAGTTGCTAGCTAGCATTAAACTTATCTTATAAAAAACAATCAATCATAATCACTAGTTAACTACACATGGTTGATGATATTACTAGATATTATCTAGCGTGTCCTGTGTTGCATATAATCTGACTGAGCATACACGCATACAAGTATCTAAGTATCTGACTGAGCGGTGGTAGGCAGAAGCAGGCGCGTAAACATTAATTCAAACAGCACTTTCGTGCGTTTTGCCAGCAGCTCTTCGTTGTGCTTCAAGCATTGTGCTGTTTATGACTTCAAACCTATCAACTCCCGAGATGAGGCTGGTGTGACCGAAGTGAAATGGCTGGCTAGTTAGCGCGCGCTAATAGCGTTTCAAACTTGACTCGCTCTGAGCCTTGGGGTGGTTGTTTCCCTTGCTCTGCATGGGTAACGCTGCTTCGATGTGGTGGCTGTTGTCGTTGTGTTCCTGGTTCGAGCCCAGGGTGGAGCGAGGAGAGGGACGGAGGCTACACTGTTACACTGGCAATACTAAAGTGCCTATAAGAACATCCAATAGTCAAAGGTTAATGAAATACAGATGGTATAGAGGGAAATAGTCCTATAATAACTACAACCTAAAACTTATTACCTGGGAATATTGAAGACTCATGTTCAAAGGAACCACCAGCTTTCATATGTTCTCATGTTCTGAGCAAGGAACTGAAACGTTAGCTTTCTTACATGGCACATATTGCACTTTTACGTTCTTCTCCAACACTTTGTTTTTGCATTATTTAAACCAAATTGAACGTTTCATTATCTACTTGAGGCTAAATTGATTTTATTGATATTATATTATTAAGTTAAAATAAGTGTTAATTCCGTATTGTTGTAATTGTCATTATTACAAATAAAAAAGAATTATTGTTTAAATTGGCCGATTAATCGGTATCGACTTTTTTGGTCCTCCAATAATCGGTATCGGTATCGGCATTGAAAAATCATATTCGGTCGACCTCTAGCCAATGCACTGCTTCACTCTAAGTAGCATGCTTGTGTGGATATTGGTACATTCAAGCTATGCATGATCATATGAACAAATGACCAAAATAACAAATGAACCAATGAAGAGGTGCAGTGTCCCATACATGCTTGGGTTATCCACCATTCATGCCTTTCATGGTAGTGACATGCTCTGTAGCGAATCAAATGAAAGTTTATTCGTCACGTGTACAGGATACAAGGTGTAAACGGTACAGTGAAATGCTTACTTGCAAGCTCTCCTCAACAGTGCGATACACATTTATATATTTTTTTAAAAACACAAAAAATAAAAAGCCATACAAAAGAAGGCTACAGTACCTCTCTCAGCACAGGCCCTTAACACTACATGGAAATTGGATTTCCCTCCAACACATAGATTCAGTCTGGCCTTTTAGGACCACTGTTAGGACCACAGCCAAGCTCTGCATCCTGCTACACTTGCATGTTTAGAGGGAGATTAAACCACTCTCAGAACCTGCTAACTGACTCTCTCCTCCTTCACTAAAGTGTTTTTATGGATCCACCCTCACTAAGGCCTGGCTTTATTAAAGGCCCACTCCTTAATTTAAAAAACAACAACAAAACTGCCAGCTCCGCCATTTGGTTTGCTGTAAAGCTGAGGGATGGGCTCGTTAAGGAAGATGTTTGGTATCTAAATTAGATTGATTGCATCCCAACTGGCACCCTATTCCCTATTTAGTGACCATAGGGCTCTGTTAAGAAGTAGTGCACTATATAGGAAATAGCGTGCCATTTGGAAGATGAAACAATATGTTCAGAACCATGAGGCATCATGTTTTTGTCAGAGTTCTGGAGCTAGACTTTACTTGTTGTGAATGTAATTATAAAAACATCTCCAGTACTCTTTGCAAAATGATACTCCTAAAAGCAAAGCTTTTAAAGCTAGGGAATGAGGGGCAAGAGGAACACTTATTTTTGTTGTTAAATGCAACAGAAGTAGCCATTAAGTTATAAAGTGCAGTCTGATCTAACAGTCAGGTTACATCAAGTCAGGCAGTTAAAGGTATTATCCACTCAAAAACTACATTTTGGTATTTTTTTCATTAGTCCATACAGTCCCAAAAATGTTTTGCATGTCAGCCATCAATATACTGTATTGGAATTTCAAGAAGCAAAGTGTCACCGGCCACATCAACATGATGATGCAAAATGCATCGTATGATTCAAAATACACCATCATGATGATGTGGCAAGTTATACTTTACATCTTGAAAACCCTAAATCTTGAAAACTTGCTGACACGGAAAACATTTCGGGACCGTATCAACAGAAAAGATTCTGAAACCATTTTAATTTATATTGTAATTTAAACGTTTATTAACTGCCAAGATCCAACTGCTAACATTATCGCTACCACTGATAGTGTGCCCTAAACTACCACTATTCCCATGAATTATGCCAAAGATTTCAATGGTGGACGTCAACGGTGCTCCTTTTCCATTTATTTGAATAAAGTAATTCATGCTGCGTTGGTAAGTGTTGCCTGCTGCGTTCGAGAGGTGGTGGAAATGTGTGTGGGTGTGTGTGTGTGTGTGTGTGTGTGTGTGTGTGTGTGTGTGTTTGTGTGTGTGTGTGTTTGTGAGTGAGTGTGTGTGTGTGTGTGTGTGTGTGTGTGTGTGTGTGTGTGTGTGTGTGTGTGTGTGTGTGTGTGTGTGTGTGTGTGTGTGTGTGTGTGTGTGTGTGTGTGTGTGTGTGTGTGTGTGTGTGTGTGTGTGTGTGTGTGTGTGTCAGAGAGGTAAAAAGCAGCACGCTGTCATTTCAACTTTCTCAATCTGGCCCAAAGTGTTGTTTATGTAATCAGGGAAATCAGGAAGTGCAGCGCAGGTGGTTGATTGTAGGACTGATATTTGCTATACTGTTCTTTTCTTGAATAATCAAAACAATGGAGAGCACTTACTGTTTACAGTACAGCTATGAGATAGAGTAGCCGCGGACACATTTACATCTGACTATTTAGAAACACAATCTGTATGACACTGTATGAGTGCCTGTTAGTATTGCAACAATCCCCATCCCTTATTTGGTCATAAAGCATATGAAAATCTATCCAACTTCTAATTATATATCAATCAAGTCGTCATCATCAGAACAAGTTAACCAGATGTTGTTATATGCCTGTAGAGACACGGTTTATGTATTCTGCATGCAGTTTCTTCTTACGAAAAACACAAATTTACAATAACAGATGCGTTGTCATGGAGGAAGGGAAGCTGTAGTCTTGTCTGTTTTTATATTTCTATTCTCTTTAGTGGAGTAAATATCCATACCATAAAATAAACAGCCATGCCAAACTCAATGTTCTTCCCCCGTTGCATTGATGATATGGCAGGAGCTTTAAGAAGCTAAAATCAGAGGAAAGCTGATTCCTATTGAGTGTGTGTGTGTGTGTGCGTGTGTTCGTGTGCGTGCTCGTGCTTGTGGTGTTTGTGTGTGATGGAAAATGCTATTTATTCCAGGCTGGGCTCTTAGGCAAAAAAATCTACTGCTGCTCTTGTGAATGACTCCAGTGGCACTGACAGACTCTGGCTTATCTTAAAGATGCATGCTACAGTGTGTGTGTGTATGCTTATAAACCTCAATTGTTGCCCCAGTTTGTCTCATTGATAAGTCTTCTCACTGGCACCGAATGGCACCCTATTCCCTACATAGTGCACTTCTTTTGACCAGAGGCTTATGGGTATAATGTTGTTGTATTATTTTGAAATAATTAAGCTCTTTTATTCCAAAAATACTGAAATGAAATGACTGAGAAGATGACACAACTTGCTATCAGGGCACAAGGCCCAAATCAGACACAGGAGGCAGATGGTTGGAGTCTTACAATGTTTATTCACCCAAAGGGGTAGGCAAGAGAAGGGTCGTGGACAGGCAAAAATATCAAAAACAGACCAGAGTCCAGGAGGTACAGAGTGGCAGACAGGCTCGTGGTCAAGACAGGCAGAATGGGCAGGCAGGCAGGTACAAAGTCCAGAAACAGGCAAGGGTCAAAAGCGGGAGGACTACAAAAAGGAGAATGCAAAAAGCAGGAGAACGGGAAAAACCGCTGGTTGACTTGGAAACATACATGACGAACTGGCACAGAGAGACAGGAAACACAGGGATAAATACACTGGGGGAAATAAGCGACACCTGGAGGGGGTGGAGACAATCACACGGACAGGTGAAACAGATCAGGGTGTGACAGCAGCAACAAACACCGAAGCTGACAGCTTGAATAGATCCATTCATTAAAAATAGACCGTTTGTCTGACTATTCCTCTTGTTTATCAAGTTCTTTCACGTGTAATATGTTCCTCAATTAATAATCATTTGTCAAT
Organism: Oncorhynchus mykiss; assembly: GCF_057628025.1. Taxonomy (NCBI): domain Eukaryota; kingdom Metazoa; phylum Chordata; class Actinopteri; order Salmoniformes; family Salmonidae; genus Oncorhynchus; species Oncorhynchus mykiss. The sequence continues at coordinate 36,466,699 of NC_143044.1, read as the reverse complement.
TATTAATGCCAAAGCAAGGGTTCCAGCAGAACGTTGTATTCCAGAACGTTGTATTGTCTTTTTCAGAGAGATGACATCATTAAGATTCATCTAGATCTTGATTTATCTCTGTGAGTGATATCATCATTGTTTATAGTTCATGCTGATGCAAGGAATCTGACAGGAAAGACTATGGTGAGCTTAGAGGGGGCCATGGTTCTATATGAGAGTCCTTACTATTCCGAAAGGACACTGTATTGGTGGGTCCACCTAATTAGGGTGAAATTGTATATCAAGTGTGGGGTGGAATGTGCTTTTTCCTGCTGACTTGACTGTGGTTAAGTGTGTCAACCCCTTCCGTGTTAGTGAAGAACAGTAGAGAGAATGGGAGTCAGAGGGGGGAGCCCTTCACTAACCCCATGCATGGATCATTTGCTATTCATTACCTCAGCACAGGCACCCCACTATGGAAAGCATGTATTGATGTAACTAGGAAGCAGCATAGACTTTCATTAGAATAAAGACGTAAGTAGTAGTCTACATTTTTTGGGTTTATTCTACTGACAAACATAACATTACAGAATAAAGCATTCTGAATGGAAAACATGAGGGTCGTTCCACCTGAAAAAGCACAAAAATAGGATTATGACACCCACAATCTCAGATAGTTCTGTAACAGATAAGATTAGCATTCCTGAAACATTATTTTGTTCAAACATAATTTGATCTCTAATTAATTGCACCTAAATTGGCCATTTTAATTCATAGGATTCAGATCATATGCAATAAATATACAGTGCCTTGCGAAAGTTTTCGCCCCCCTTGAACTTTGCGACCTTTTGCCACATTTCAGGCTTCAAACATGAAGATAGAAAACTGTATTTTTTTGTGAAGAATCAGTGTGTGGACACAATCATGAAGTGGAACGACATTTATTGGATATTTCAAACTTTTTTAACAAATCAAAAACTGAAAAATTGGGCGTGCAAAATTATTCAGCCCCCTTAAGTTAATACTTGGTAGCGCCACCTTGTAAGTCGCTTGGGGTATGTCTCTATCAGTTTTGCACATCGAGAGACTGACATTTTTTCCCATTCCTCCTTGCAAAACAGCTCGAGCTCAGTGAGGTTGGATGGAGAGCATTTGTGAACAGCAGTTTTCAGTTCTTTCCACAGATTCTCGATTGGATTCAGGTCTGGACTTTGACTTGGCCATTCTAACACCTGGATATGTTTATTTTTGAACCATTCCATTGTAGATTTTGCTTTATGTTTTGGATCATTGTCTTGTTGGAAGACAAATCTCCATCCCGGTCTCAGGTCTTTTGCAGACTCCATCAGGTTTTCTTCCAGAATGGTCCTGTATTTGGCTCCATCCATCTTCCCATCAATTTTAACCATCTTCCCTGTCCCTGCTGAAGAAAAGCAGGCCCAAACCATGATGCTGCCACCACCATGTTTGACAGTGGGGATGGTGTGTTCAGCTGTGTTGCTTTTACGCCAAACATAACGTTTTGCATTGTTGCCAAAAAGTTAAATTTTGGTTTCATCTGACCAGAGCACCTTCTTCCACATGTTTGGTGTGTCTCCCAGGTGGCTTGTGGCAAACTTTAAACAACACTTTTTATGGATATCTTTAAGAAATGGCTTTCTTCTTGCCACTCTTCCATAAAGGCCAGATTTGTGCAATATACGACTGATTGTTGTCCTATGGACAGAGTCTCCCACCTCAGCTGTAGATCTCTGCAGTTCATCCAGAGTGATCATGGGCCTCTTGGCTGCATCTCTGATCAGTCTTCTCCTCTTATGAGCTGAAAGTTTAGAAGGACGGCCAGGTCTTGGTAGATTTGTAGTGGTCTGATACTCCTTCCATTTCAATATTATCGCTTGCACAGTGCTCCTTGGGATGTTTAAAGCTTGGGAAATCTTTTTGTATCCAATTCCGGCTTTAAACTTCTTCACAACAGTATCTCGGACCTGCCTGGTGTGTTCCTTGTTCTTCATGATGCTCTCTGCGCTTTTAACGGACCTCTGAGACCATCACAGTGCAGGTGCATTTATACGGAGACTTGATTACACACAGATGGATTGTATTTATCATCATTAGTCATTTAGGTCAACATTGGATCATTCAGAGATCCTCACTGAACTTCTGGAGAGAGTTTGCTGCACTGAAAGTAAAGGGGCTGAATAATTTTGCACGCCCAATTTTTCAGTTTTTGATTTGTTAAAAAAGTTTGAAATATCCAATAAATGTCGTTCCACTTCATGATTGTGTCCCACTTGTTGTTGATTCTTCACAAAAAAATACAGTTTTATATCTTTATGTTTGAAGCCTGAAATGTGGCAAAAGGTCGCAAAGTTCAAGGGGGCCGAATACTTTCGCAAGGCACTGTAGTACCCAAATATAGCATTAGGTTGCTATTAGGACAATCTGATTTGCTTTCATGGAGGACTGGCTTGAATTATGAGGATGACCACATCATTTATTTTCATCATGAGCCAAATCTATTGGTTTTCTACCCAAAGTTGCATAGAAAATGTTGTGATATATTGAAAAATAGTGTGGCGGTATAGCAGGAACAGCGTCATCTAGTGTGTGCTGGTACAGTCACAATACTTTATGGTAAATAATGCAAGCAACTTCAAAAACAAATTTCTCTGAACAGGAGAAAAAAATCACCAGATTCACAGGGAATACATAACATAGTATGGAGAACCAATACTCCAAGCCGCACCTTCATACTACTTGTTAAACATAGAGAACTGATACTGTATACTGGTTGTCAGGGTGGGATTGCCATTTTTTATCCCTAATGTCTTATGGGGTTTGGTCCAAATCGGATGTTGGGTACTATATTTATTTTATATTATCTGTATCTCATAAATTAAAATGGCCAACTTGGGTACAATCAATTAGCTTAATTTCTCAGAGATACAATTACATTTCAACAAAATAATGTTTCTGGCATGCAAATCTTACCTGTTTCTTGGCTTGCTGAAATTACATGGAATGACTCCTGAATTAATTAAAAATTAAAGAAGCATTCAAATGCAATGATCTTAATGTTAGTAGCTAGCTCAGATGGTGTCCCTCAGGGCTATGTACTAGGTCCTCTTCAATGTCTCCCTACAGGTGTCCCCCAAGGCTTGGTACTAGGTCCTTAATGATGTCTCACTACAGGTGTCCTCCAAGCCTCAGCACTAGGTCCTCTCTTGTTCTCTCTGTACACTAAGTCACTTGGTACTGTCAAATCTTCCCATGGTCTCCCGCCCTCTGGTCAACGCTCCCATTCATTCGTGTGTCTATGTATGTGTGTGTGTATGTGACAACAGTACACACACTATACTGTCAAATCCTCCCATGATCTTTCTTATTAATGAATCACACCAGATTATATCTGCACTCTGCATCACATTTCTGGTCTCTTAAACAAAGAAGATGATGTTATCTGGTGTTTGGGACCTCAGTGAAGAGCTTTAGTGAAAAAAACAAATCAAGTCAAACCAGACCACAGACAAATAGACAGACTGGAAACTCAAGGGAAATGCTAGTAGTCCTGGATTAATCCTCCGAGCCCTTTCTGTGCTTAAGTGAAATGGATCGTCCCAAATTCACTCGCCCTCTGGTCAAAAGTCCCATCTGTGTGTGTGTGTGTGTGTGTGTGTGTCACTGTGAGTGTGAGTGTGTGTGTGCGTGAGGGTGTGTGTGTCTGTGTGTGTGTGTGTGTGTGTGTGTGTGTGTGTCACTGTGAGTGTGAGTGTGTGTGTGTGAGGGTGTCAGTTGGGGCCAGCATGTGTGTATGTGCTTAACTCTACGAGATCCTGAGAGAGGTCTAGGTTAGGCCTAGTCTTGACTGACAGGATCAAATGTCCTGTCACTTCTATTCATTCAACAGGGAGTTAAGAACTAAAAAGCCCCCTCTATTACTATATTACCCTGACTGGCTGTTACACTCTACCCAGAAAATATGACCCTTTTCCCTTGAAGCCATACTGAGAAAGAACAACATGCTCTCTGCCCAATACCATGGCCTCTTAGAGAGCCATGTAACAATGTCAATAACCCCTGTTGCCCTGTCTTCTACCCAGTGTGTGTGTATGCAGCCCCCCCATCTACCCTGGAAAGCACATTCGTTCCTCAATTTGACCTAATCAAGTTTGAATCGAGTAACAGCCTCTGAGTCAATCTATGCCTCTCCTCTGGTTACAGATATGTAATCTCCCTTGGGCTCCCTTGGGCATATTTAAGTTATATAGAAATAAGGAGATTGTCTCCTTGAAATATATGATATGTCAGTGCGGCCCGGACAGGAGGGATAGGTTACAGCCACACCGTCTAGACAGCCAGTAGCATACTGGCTTTGGGAAGAAGAAAAATAACTGACTGTTAAAACCTGAATAGAACATTTATTCTAATACTATATTTTTTTAAACACATCTTAGCACACTTCTTCCCTGTATCCATAGCAACACATATTCCATCTCCACACACACACGCACGCACGCACGCACACACACACACACACACACACACACACACACACACACACACACACACACACACACACACTCTCTCATTATTAAGCGAGGTCCGTCAGGGCCCATGCTCCGTATGGGAGTCTGATTAAACAGCAGGCAGTGTTGATGGTAACAACCCAGAGGACATATAGAACAGGGAGTGAGAGGAGAGGGAGGAGGAGGGATGGGATGGCATGGGAGGAAAGGGTGGAGGAGGGATGGGAGGTGTGGGGGGAGGGAGGGAGGGATGGAGGAGAGGGGGGAGGTGGAGAAGGGAGGAGAGGAGGGGAGGAAGGGAGGGGAGAGAAGTAGACAGGAGGGAGGGAGGTAGGGGGAGGAGAGGGGAGGGAGTTAGGGAGGGGAGAGAAGTAGGCAGGAGGGAGGGAGGGGAGGGAGGAAGGGGGGAGGGGAGGGAGGGAGGAAAGTGGAGGGATGTAAGGAGGATAGGGGAGGGATGAGAAGGGAGGAGAGAGGAGGGAGAGAGGTAGAGAGGAGAGGGGAGGTAGGTAGGGAGGAGAGGAGGTATGAAGGAGAAGGGATGGGAGGGGAGGGGAGGAAGGGAGGGGAGAGAAGTAGACAGGAGGGAGGGGGGGGGGGTAGGGGGAGGAGAGGGGAGGGAGTTAGGGAGGGGAGAGAAGTAGGCAGGAGGGAGGGAGGGGGGGGGAGGGGGGAGGGGAGGGAGGGAGGAGAGAGGAGGGAGGGAGGAAGAGAGGGGAGGGAGATAGGAAGAAGGGAGGTGGGAAGGATGATAGGAAGGGAGGAGAGGGGAGTTAGGTAGAGAGGAGAGAGGTAGGGAGGAGATGGGAGGTAGGTACGGAGGAGAGGGGGAGGTAGAAAGGGAGCGAGGGAGAGGGAGGAAGGGCAGGGGTGGTCTGTGGGAGTGCGTTGTCCCACAGTGTCTGGTGCTGCGCGGGCGGCTACACTAATGTAATCTATGATCTCTCACATCCCAATTAAAAGAAGAAACGGCCCCTGAACAGCTGTAGGGAGGCCTCATCGGAATACACACGCACACACACACACACGCACACGCCGCTGTAAAGGGAGGCCTCGTAGGAGCATACTAACAGCTAACCGCTAACTGTTGTTAATGTCAGAAGTCTCATTTAAAGAGCAGCATCTGTCCACAGCTCCAAACATGAATTCCCTAACCTATTTGGATGGGCTGAGTACTGCCTCTAATCCTTTAATTGTACCTGTAACCCCGCCTCTAACCTAGCCTCTAGCATACCTAAGAAGCCTGCCTTTAGCTTTTTCATTTTACCCCGCTTCTAACTTAGGGCTCTATTCAATACGTATTTCGCAGAAGTTTAGCGTTACAGCGTGATTTAAATTTAAAGGCAATGGTCCCATGTTAGGGCAGACTGCATTCACGATAAACGCTGCGTATGTCGTCTCAATCAGAAATGATCGTGCAAATCAAATCAAATTGTATTTGTCACACGCGCCAAATACAACAGGTACAAATACAACCTTACCATGAAATGCTTACTTACAAGCCCTTAACCAAATGCAGTTCCAGAAATAGAGTTAAGAAAATATTTACTAAATCAACTAAAGTAAAAAATAATAAAAAAGTAACATAATAAAATAACAATAACGAGGCTTTATACAGGGGGTACCAGTACCGAGTCAATGTGCGGGGGTACAGGTTAGTCGAGGTAATTTGTACATGTACGTGTAGGTAGGGGTAAAGTGACTATGCATAGATAATAAACAGCGAGTAGCAGCAGTGTACAAAACAAATGGAGGGGGGTGTTAATGTAAATAGTCTGGTGGCCATTTGATTAATTGTTCAGCAGTCTTATGGTTTGGCGCTACGGTACCACTTGCCGTGCGGTAGCAGAGAGAACAGTCTTTGACAATTGTTTGGGCCTTCCTCTGACACCGCCTAGTATATAAGTCATGGATGGCAAGAAGCTTGGCCCCAGTGATGTACTGGGGTACTGGGTACTTGTACCGTCTTACGGTCGGATGCCGAGCAGTTGCCATACTTAGCAGTGATGCAACTGGTCAGGATGCTCTCGATGGTGCAGCTGCAGAACTTTTTGAGGATCTGGGGACCCATACCAAATCTTTTCAGTCCCCTGAGGGGGAAAGGTGTTGTCGTGCCCTCTTTACAACTGTCTTGGTGTGTTTGGACCATGATAGTTTGTTGGTGATGTGGACACCAAGAAACTTGAAGCTCTCGACCCGCTCCACTACAGCCCCGTTGATGTGAATGGGGATGTGTTCCGCCCTCCTTTTCCATCCTCTTCCACAATCAAATCATATCCAAGATGGCGTAGCAGTGCAGACGTTGTTTGTCGTTCTCCCGTGTAAATTTAGAATTTTTCGTCTTTTTTGTATATATTTCAATTTATTTTCAATCTCATTTTCCATTTTTAAATTAAATATACCTTCCGGCAACCCGCCTCACCCAATGTGATACGGATCTGTTATTTTTAGACGTTATAGCCAGAACATCCATCAGAAGCTAGCCATCAGAAGCTAACCAGCTAATTAGCTACTAGCTTTTTAGCCATTGTTTGCCACTACTAGCGGTCTTTACCTTTTGCACAGACACCAGCCGCTTTTAGCCTGGATAATACTTGCCAGCCTGCCAGTATCGGACTGTTTTCTCCACTACAACACCATATTCCTGCCATAAGCCCTGGACCATTACCCCTAATCATCACAGCTAGATGCTGCCACCGAGTGGCCCACCGAAGCTAGCTTTGAGCCATGCCCACCTCCCGGCCTCCCTGAGTCTTCACTAACACGACTAGAATCCACTACTCCACCGGATTCTTGCCGTAAGCTCTGGACCTTTGCATCGGATCATGGCTGCTAGCTAGCTGCTACCGAGTGGCTATAGTGGCTAACGCTCTTGTCCCAAAGCTAGCACCAGTTAGCCGCGAGCCAGGCAAATTTCCCAGCGAGCAAAATAAATTACTCCAGCTACAATACCTCGTTTGCCAACTGGCCTGGACCCTTTGTCAACACAGAGCCCCGCCGTTCCATCACGACTGGTCTGCCGACGTAATTCCATCCGTTGTGACCTCTACTGGCCTTTGCCGGACGTCAGAGCAGACGCTTCTACTAGCCCCGGCCTGCTAAATCTTTTTTTTGAGCGCTGTGTCTCCCGCTAGTGCTCCATTTTGTTTATTTTTGTTTATCTGTCTGCCCCAGCCTCGAACTCGGGCCCTGTGTGTAGTTAACTGACCCTCTCTGCCCATTCATTGCCATTTTACCTGTTGTTGTTGTCTTAGCTGATTAGCTGTTATTGTCTTACCCGTTGTTGTCTTAGCTAGCTCTCCCAATCAACACCTGTGATTGCTTTATGCCTCGCTTTATGTCTCTCTCTAATGTCAATATGCCTTGTATACTGTTGTTTAGGATAGTTATCATTGTTTTAGTTTACTGCGGAGCCCCTAGTCCTACTCAACCTGCCTCAGATATCTCTTTTTTCCCACCTCCCACACATGCGGTGATCTCACCCAGCACAACTAGTGCGTCCAGAGATGCAACCTCTCTTATCGTCACACTCAATGCCTAGGTTTACCTTCACTGTACCCTACCATACCCATGTCTGTAAATTATGCCCTGAATCTATCCTACCACGCCCAGAAATCAGCTCCTTTTATTCTCTATCCCCAACGGACTAGACAACCAGTTTTGATAGCCTTTAGCCGTACCCTCATCCTACCTCTGTTCCTCGGGTGATGTGGAGGTTAACCCAGGCCCTGCATGTCCCCAGGCGCTCTCATTTGTTGACTTCTATAACCATAAAAGCCTTGGTTTCATGCATGTTAATATCAGAAGCCTCCTCCCTAAGTTTGTTTTACTCACTGCTTTAGCACACTCCGTCAACCCTGATGTCCTTGCCGTGTCTGAATCTTGGCTTAGGAAGGCCACCAAAAATTCAGAGATTTCCATCCCTAACTACAACATTTTCCATCAAGATAGAACTGCCAAAGGGGGAGGAGTTGCAATTTACTGCAGAGATAGCCTGCAAAGTTCTGTCATACTTTCCAGGTCTATGCCCAAACAGTTCGAGCTTCTAATTAAAAAAAATAATCTCTCCAGAAATAAGTCTCTCACTGTTGCCTCTTGTTATAGACCCCCCTCAGCTCCCAGCTGTGCTCTGGACACCATATGTGAATTGATTGCCCCCCATCTATCTTCAGAGATCATTCTGTTAGATGACTTTAACACCCCGGCAGTCCTACAATCTAAGCTAGATGCCCTCAATCTCACACAAATTATCAAGGAACCCACCAGGTACAACCCTAAATCCATAAACATGGGCACCCACGGTCAAACGGCCACCCCTCATCACTGTCAAACGCTCCCTAAAACACTTCTACGAGCAGGCCTTTCTAATCGACCTGGCCCGGGTATCCTGGAAGGATATTGACCTCATCCCGTTGGTAGAGGATCCCTGATTGTTCGTTAAAAGTAATTTCTTCACCATCTTAAATAAGCATGCCCCATTCAAAAAATGTAGAACTAAGAACATATATAGCCCTTGGTTTACTCCAGACATGACTGCCCTCGACCAGCACAAAAACATCCTGTGGTGGACTGAACTAGCATCAAATAGTCCCTGCGATATGCAAGTTTTCAGGGAAGTCAGAAACCAATACCCGCAATCAGTCAGGAAAGCAAAGGCTAGCTTTTTCAAACAGACATTTGCATCCTGTAGCTCTAACTCCAAAAGGTTTTGGGATACTGTAAAGTCCATGGAGAACAAGAGCACCTCCTCCCAGCTGCCCACTGCAGCTGCCCAAGGCTAGGAAACACTGTCACCGCCGATAAATCCACGTTAATCGAGAATTTCAGTAAGCATTTCTCTACGGCTGGCTATGCTTTCCTCCTGGCTAACACCCACCCCGGCCAACAGCTCTGCATCCCCCGCAGCTACTTGCCCAAGCCTCCCTAGCTTCTCCTTCACCCAAATCCAGATAGCAGATGTTCTGAAAGAGCTGCAAAACCTGGACCTGTACAAATCAGTTGGGCTAGACAATCTGGACCCTCTCTTTCTAAAATGATCCACATCAATTGTTGCAACCCCTATTACCAGTCTGTTCAACCTCTCTTTCATATCGTCCGAGATCCCTAAAGATTGTAAAGCTGCCACTGTCATCCCCCTCTTCAAAATGGGTGACACTCTAGACCCAAACTGTTACAGACCTATATCCATCCTGCCCTGCCTTTCTTAAGTCTTCAAAAGCCAAGTTAATAAACAGATCACTGACCATTTTGAATCCCACCGTACATTCTCCGCTGTACAGTAAGGTTTCCGAGCTGGTCACGGGTGCACCTCAGCCACTCTCTAGGTATTAATCGATATCATAACCTCCCTCAATAAAAGACAGTACTGTGCAGCCCGTCTTCATCGACCTGGCCAAGGCTTTCAACTCTGTCAATCACTGTATTCTTATCGGCAGACTCAACAGCCTTGGTTTCTCAAATGACTGCCTCGCTTGGTTCACCAACTACTTCTCAGACAGAGTTCAGTGTGTCAAATCGGAGCGTCTGTTGTCCGGACCTCTGGCAGTCTCTATGGGGGTACCACAGGTTTCAATTCTCGGGCCAACTCTTTTCACTGTATATGTCAACGATGTCGCTCTTGCTGCGTGTGATTCCCAGATCCACCTCTACACAGACGACACCATTCTGTATACATCTGGTCCTTCTTTGGATACTGTGTTAAAAAAACTCCAAACGAGCTTCAATGCCATACAACACTCCTTCCGTGGCCTCCAACTGCTCTTAAACGCGAGTAAAACTAAATGCATGCTTTTCAACCTATCACTGCCCACACCCGCCCGCCCGACTAGCATCACTACTTTGAACGGTTCTGACTTAGAATATGTGGACAACTACAAATACCTAGGTGTCTGGCTAGACTGTAAACTCTCCTTCCAGACTCATATTAAACATCTCCAATCCAAAATTAAATCTAGAATCGGCTTCCTATTTCGCAGCAAAGCCTCCTTCACTCACGCTACCAAACATACCCTCGTAAAACGGACTATTTACAAAATAGCCTCCAACACTCTACTCAGCAAACTGGATGCAGTCTATCACAGTGCCATCCGTTTTGTCACCAAAGCCCCATACACCACCCATCACTGCGACCAGTATGCTCTCGCTACATATTCGTCGCCAGACCCACTGGCTCCAGGTCATTTATAAGTCTTTGCTAGGTAAAGCTCCGCCTTATCTCAGCTCACTGGTCACAATAACAACACCCACCCGTAGCACGCGCTCCAGCAGGTATATCTCACTAGTCATCCCCAAAGCCAACACCTTCTTTGGCCGCCTTTCCTTCCAGTTCTCTGCTGCCAATGACTGGAACGAATTTCAAAGATCGCTGAAGTTGGAGACTTATATCTCCCTCACTATCTTTAAACATCAGCTATCTGAGCAGCTAACCGATCTCTGCAGCTGTACACAGCCCATCTGTAGATTGCCCATCCAATCTACCTACCTCATCCCCATATTGTTTTTATTTACATTTTGCTAAGTATTTCTGCTTGCACATCATCATCTGCACATTTATCACTCCAGTGTTAATTTGCTAAATTGTAATTACATCGCTACTATCACCTATTTATTGCCTTAACCTCCTCACGCCATTTGCAAACACTGTATATATACTTTTTTTCTATTGTGTTATTGACTGTACATTTGTTTATTCCATGTGTTATTGTTTGTGTTGCACTGCTTTGCTTTATCTTGGCCAGGTCGCAGTTGCAAATGAGAACTTGTTCTCAACTGGCCTACCTGTTTAAATAAAGGTGAAATAAAATCATCTCCTTTGTCTTGCTCACATTGAGGGAGAGGTTGTTATCCTGACACCACACGGACAGGTCTCTGACCTCCTCCCTATAGTCTGTCTCATCGTTGTTGGCGATCAAGCCTACCACTGTTGTGTCGTCAGCAAACTTAATGATGGTGTTGGAGTCGTGATGGTGTTGGAGTCGCCTCAGTGATACAGATTGAATAGAGCCCTTAGCCAACCTGTTGAGCAAGAAGAGTCAGGGCAGTACACTTTATAGTGTGTGTTCAGGACATTACACAGCGAGCTCCATGGATGTCCTATGTTCACTAGTGGAGACGGGTGTCATTTAACATCAGAAGATAGGCTCATTGTAATATCCATTACTATGATCATTCCTTCTACACCACACTGTTTTCTACGGTCATTTTAGGTATTATCAATAGTAAAAAACTTGTTGCTGCAGCATACTGTAAATGATTGTGGGAAAATTGCTGTATTTCAAATGGTACTGTAATTCCACCCAACAAAATACAGTACTGTACCATATCTAAAATCCCTTTGACCAGTGGATGCATGGTATTGTTGTTTCTGGCTCATTAATGTATTTTGAGACGTGCCTGGTAAGAGGCTATATTTGTTGCACCCATTTTGCCATGTCCTTTTGGCCTGTTTTTCCCTGTAGTCGCTGCCAGTTTGGAAGCCTTTGTTAAGTTCTCTAGAAGTGCAAGTGATTTAAAACCTCAAATATTCATAACTTTTTTTATTAATTTTTTTTTTTTTTTACCTTTATTTAACTAGGCAAGTCAAGTTTATTTTCAATAACGGCCTAGGAACAGTGGGCTAACTGCCTTGTTCAGGGGCAGAACGACAGATTTTTACCTTGTATGCTGTAATGTATAATCACATACCTGAAAGGCAACCTGCTTCCACCAATTCCACCAATTATTTACAGTAAAATACTGTGAAATTCAAACCCATTAATTCATCCATCATTCGTTCATTCCAATTACGGTAGCATTTACTTTTTTTACAGTGTAATACAGTTTATTTTATGGTATTGTACAGTGTGTCATTGCACAGTACTTGCTTTGATACCATATTTATATACCAAATTTTACTCACCACCGGGCTGCCTGTAAGATACTCTCAAGTTCTTTACAGTGCAGCCTCTACTGGTGTTCTTGTTGGTGGACCTGCATGGCTGCATTAGCAGAGACTAATCACAGTATCCTGCCTCAGCCCCATCCTCCATCTGATTACATTAGAGATGGAAGTGAACAATAAACCACATCCTCTTCTTCTGCCCTGTACTGGTCTAGTGGAGACACACAAATCATTCTCTGACTGCCAACTACAGCTCTGGTCTGCATCCCAAATGGCACCCTATTTTCTATATAATGCACTACCTTTGACAAGAGCCCCATGTGCCCTGGTCGAGAGTAGTGCACTATATAGGGAATATGATGCCATTTGGGACACATACTGGTGTCATGACGATACATAACATCCTTCTGTGCCCACTATACTGTAGACCTTATTCATATTTATTACTAGCTACCGCACTGATGGAGGTACATCCCCTTCCTGTTATCTGCCTCCTAACTGGCTTTTTTTAGGTGATTATTGCAATGGCAAAAATAGTTCTGCTTTACTTGCTAGCAATGTGTGTGTGTGTGTGTGTGTGTGTGTGTGTGTGTGTGTGTGTGTGTGTGTGTGTGTGTGTGTGTGTGTGTGTGTGTGTGTGTGTTCTATGTGGAACCATAATGACTCAAATGGCTCTTCAATGGTTCTTTAGGGTTCTTTGCTCATTTAGTGATAATGTATATGTAGGGCAGACGACTCATTAGACTATTTTGGGGCGTGGTTTGCTCACAGCTCTTTTTGGGCAGTGAGTGAGAGTGTCATTTTAGTTAATCTAATATGCTATTATATATATTATATATAGAGTAGCTAACTAGCTACGTAAACCACGCCACTCTGCAAACACGCCTTCTACGATGTTGGTTACAAGGCAGTACTTATTTAATAGTACTGGGCGATTAACCAACATTTCGTATTTTTATTATTATAATTAAACAACTGATTGACAAACCTCGGTTCAATTACTTGAATTCCATTTAGTTCGTTTTTTGTGTGAGCCCAACATGCCATTTCTCTGCAAAGATATCAAATCCTTCACGAGATAAATAAACTCAAGAACTATGTGGGATGCTGGGCTGAAGGGAGTTGTAGTTTTCATTAAGCAAATATTCAGCGCAGAAACATGGTAATAAACTACAATGACCATAATCCACTGCGCCTGTATTTTTTAAAATATGCTATTATATATTACATACAGCGCCTTCAGAAAGTATTTAGACCCCTTCACTTTTTCCACATGTTACGTTACAGCCTTATTCTAAAATGGATAAAATGATATATTTTTCTCATCAATCTATGCACAATACCCCATAATGACAAAGCGAAAACAGTTTTTGGTCTGATGAAACTAAGATTGAACTCTATGGCCTGAATGCCAAGCGTCACGTCTGGAGGAAACCTTGTGCCATCCCGATGATGAAGCTTGGTGGTGGCAGCATCATGCTGTGGGGATGTTTTTCAGCGGCTGGGACTGGGAGACTAGTCAAGATCGAGGGAGAGATGAACAGAGCAAAGTACAGAGAGATACTTGATGAACTCCTTCTACAGAGCGCTCAGGACCTCAGACTGGGGCAAAGGTTCACATTTCAACAGGACAACAACCCTAAGCACACAACGACCCTAAGCACACAGCCAACACAATGCAGGAGTGACAAGTTTCTGAATGTCCTTGAGTGGCCCGGACTTGAACCCGATCAAACATCTCTGGAGAGACCTGAAAATAGCTGTGCAGCAACGCTCCCCATCCAATATGACAGAGCTTGAGAGGCTCTGCAGAGAAGAATGGGAGAAACTCCCCAAATACAGGTGTGTCAAGCTTTTGGTGTCATACCCAAGAAGACTCGAGGCTGTAATCGCTGCCAAAGGTGCTTCAACAAAGTACTGAGTAAAGGGTTCGAATACATATGTAAATGTGAAATTTCAGTTTTTTATGTTTTATACATTTGCATTCATTTCTAAAACCTGCTTTTGCTTTGTCATTATGGGGTATTGTGATTAGATTGATGAAGAAAAAACACAATTTATTCAATTTTACAGTAAGTCTGCAATGTAACAAAGTGTGGAAAACGTCAACGGGTCTGAATACTTTCCCAATGCACCGTATGAGTATGGCCAGTAGAGGTGTGTTGTGAAAGACTCATGGCCTTGTGTCACTTGAGAACGGTTGATTGATTCTCTCCCCAGGGAGCCCCAGCTGTTCCAGAGCTAGCACACTTGATTCAACTTGTCAATTAATACAATAATAACACCTTGGAATTAAAGCTCCTGAAGAGTCATTCTTAAAAGTACTTTTCTCTCATGGCTAACTACCAGGAAGTTTGAAATGACAGGCAGAGTGGGCGGGGAGCTTATTATATTCATGAACTCGCCTTGACTGACAGCTCTTTGAAAAGCCTATGTCAAGCAACTTGGATGGAGTGAGTAGGGTTGTAGTAAATTCATCTCAAGTAATACACAAAGCAACTTGGATGGAGTGAGTAGGGTTGTAGTAAATTCATCTCAAGTAATACACAAAGCAACTTGGATGGAGTGAGTAGGGTTGTAGTAAATTCATCTCAAGTAATACACAAAGCAACTTTTTTTTATACATCTCCCGTTTGGCACGTCTCTTGTTATGTGTTGACTTGACAACTGCCTCAGAGTTTTGAATGACCCTTCCCCCCCTTTTGTTCCTAGCTAGCCAGTAACTAACATCAGATACAGTATACAATACAATATATAAGTATCTTTGCCATGTATGAATAGGGTAAACTTTTAATTCTATTTTATGACCCCCTACTGTCAAATTTTGGCACCAGTAGAGTAGCTAACAGGCTACATAAAACCACGCTGCTCTGCAAACACGCCTTCTATGATGTTGGTTACAAGGCGGTACATATTTAATAGTGCTGGGCGATTAACCAACATTTCCTTTTTTTATTATTGTAATTAAACATCTCATTGACCTCATTGCTCAATTTCTTTTTTCATTTCTCTGGAAAGAAATCAAATCCGTCACAAGATAAATCAACTCAAGAACTATGTGGGATTTTATTTTTATTTACCTAGGCAAGTCAGTTAAGAACAAATTCTTATTTTCAATGACGGCCTAGTGGGTTAACGGCCTGTTCAGGGGCAGAACGACAGATTTGTACCTTGTCAGCTCGGGGATTTGAACTTGCAACCTTCCGGTTACTAGTCCAACACTCTAACCACTAGGCTACCCTGCCGCCCCAGGATGCTGGGCTGAAGGTAGTAGTAGTTTTCATTAAGCAAATAGTCAACCTAGTTCAGCGCAGAAACATGGTAATTAACGACAATGACCATAATCCATTGCGCCTGTATCTCTAGTTATCACGGCCACAGAGTCATGAACCCCACCTAGAGATGGATACACATTTACTCATGCGGCGTTAGGTTAGATACACACAGACCGCATAGACCGCATGAAAGAGGAATGTACACAAGATAACAACGAGAGAGGGGGATAGACTGTTTGAAAGTATACCTAATCTGCTTTGAAGAACTACTAAAATGATATTGTCAGACAGCTGTGCTGATTGCCTAGCTAAATAGGATGACTAAAGACAGAACAGTATGGGGAGTACAGAGACAACACTGTCTGGCTGTTTGGCTGCTACTGCTAGAGCAGAGATGAGATGATGACTTTAAAGAACAGAAAATAAAGTAATCAAATAAAAACTAAGGTATATACACAACTAAAATATTGTATTATTTCATAGTCATTTACAAATGTTCTATTGTTGTCAACCCAATGTGGACCTGATGGAGACAATGGAATATTTTCAATGTTTTGGCAATTGAATGTTAACTAATTTTGTCTTTGGAATTTCCATTAAAAAGCAAACAAATAAGTGTAATGTCATTATTTCATAATGCATTTAATGTTTAAAATGATCAAAACCGAAATAAAAAAACGTGATAATTTTTTTCTAAACGAACCGACACCGAACTGACCTAGTAAAGCTCAGCACTATTATTTCAATTGTTGAAGAGAACATCACTTTTAGGCTTCCAGCATCACTGTTTTTACCCGTTTTTTATCTGTACTGTTTTGCCTTTCACATCTTTTATTGGTGTGAATAAATTAAACCTAAAACCTAATGTGTATTAATAAAATGAAAGTTAAGGTGATGTGACCTTGTCCCCTTAATAATGAATCCAAGTGTTTGACATGGGCGAGGGGACCAGTAACTTTATGATTCAACTTTATCAATGTAGAAGCAACAGTCATTTTTCATACTTCCGTCAAAATACTTTGATATGGTTTCCTTAAAATATCATCAAATTTCATGAAAAACATGATTTTGGGGTATCTGTACTACAATGTGCTTTTTACTCCATACTTTGTCTCTGACACCCAAAAGTACTGGTTACATTTTAAATGCTTAGCAGGAAAGGAAAATGTTCCAATTCACACAATTATCAAGAGAACATCCTTGGTCATCACTATTGCCTCTGATCTGGCCAGCCAGGTCACCCGTGAAGCAAGTCAGTATTCAATGTCCATCCCTGTCTGAGAACGTCGGGAGATAATGTGGAAACTGGCCACTAGGCGCACCAGTGAGTGGTGTTACCTTCAAGTAGGTTTCGGTTTTGCTAGGGCTTTGTTGATGGCTGTAAGAATCTGCCTCAGAAGCATCTGCCTCTGGTTCCAAAGGTTGCATGTTCAAATCCAGTAATAGAAAGTTATTGTTGAGATTTTTTTTTAAGGTTATCCCAAACCTTAACTCTGACCTTAACCATTCAGAGTTACTCCCTAAACATAACCTTAAAAAATCTGAGATAATGCCTAAACAACCTTAAACACTTCGAAATGTGATGTTTGCAACAACTTCAAATGTAACATTTGTGAAACATGCATGAAGATCTAATTCTGACCTGAGACTGTGAGAGCTAGTTGGATCTGGAGGACACACTAACCACAAATGCTTGGTTTGTGAAGGATGTCTGAGTGTTGAAGTGTGTTCCCTGGCTATCCGTAAAATGTAAAAAACAATACAATTGTGCCGTCTGGTTTGCTTAATATAAGGAATTTGATATGACTTATACTTTCACTTTTACTTTTGATACTTAAGTATATTTGAGCAATTACATTTTCTTTTGATTCTTAAGTATATTTAGTACCAAATGCTTTTATACTTTTACTCAAGTAGTATTTCACTTGGTGAAGTTCACTTTTACTTGAGTCATTTTCTATTAAGGTATCTTTACTTTTACTCAAGTATGACAATTGGGTACTTTTTCCACCACAGTGTGCGGATATTATGTCTGTCTGTATGTCTCTGTGTGACTCTGGCACCATACTTCCTCCTATGTGCATTTGGGTAGCAGATAATCCAATTACCTGCTTTATGAAAGTTGGACTGTAGTTTATCTATGGTCCAGCTTAATAATTGATGAACGCTGTGAGAGAAGAGAGCTGATGTTGACTGACTGGTGGGTCGTCTCTCTGCAATTAAAACCTCAAATGAAGCTACAATCTGGAATTCATTTTACAGCAAAATAAAAGCTCTGTCGCTTGTTTTAAGTAATTAAAACCTATTATTGGGGTTATGATAGAGTTAGACGGTTGTGTTAAACCCATAAGGCATGTATTAATTGTAGCTTATTCTTGAAGAATCAATTAGTATTTTTTAAGAGTTCAAATCACCATTCACAGATTTCCAGATCCCTAATTGTGCCTTTAATTATCACAATGTCCCTGTGCTTGGAAGTCATATCTTAATCCAGACTCACATTCTGTTAGTGTACTCATGGAGAAAACTCAACCAACCTCATCTGATGGTTTTAAATGTCATTTTTGGCTATTTCATTGTTATTTAATCCCCAAATGATGTAGCGGTTATTATTATATTATCTTTCATTATTGACGATGGATTGAGGAAATGGAAACATTTTTATATTCAATTACTGCAGTATGTTGTTTCTCCGTATGGTCATTTTTCATATGGGAAGCCTGGCCTAACCAGATCCCTCTCGCTAGGCCTCTCATCACCAACAACAGCTTCCCTAATAACCAGCATTATATGGACTGTTTTCTGTGGGAGAAAGTTGGTAATCACTAGTTACCACAGGCACAAAGTCAGAAGGCCCACCTACTCGTCCAATCAGATGAGGGAGCGTGAGACGCATATGCCAACCGGCTTGCAGGGGCAGACGAGAGACATGCATTTATTTTATCTAGTGATCCATCAATGATTTGGTTATTATTAGCTATAATAAAACCAACCGTTCTAAATGCAAAGTGGTAATCAGATGTCTTTTTCAAACTCAGCTTGCAAGTTTACCATACTGTTTGCCCTTACTCGTAGTTACTTGTCTTAACCCAAAATAGGTTTACTTCAATATCTGCATTGTTTTTAAAATGGCATGTAGACAAGCAAATTAAAACGTACACAGTTTCACAGAAATGTTCACAGAAATGTAATTGTTTTTTAAATTGGCTTATTTTTGGCTCATTTAAAATGAAAACTTCAACCCTGTTACTTTATTTGACACCTAGGCACTTACTATAGTCATTCATTTATTTAACTTAACATAGCCTTGCAGTCCACCATTGGACTTGCATTACACTCTTCTAGAAACCCAAAGCTCTTGATATTGTAAGGGGAAACTTACCAGCCTAACCCTACTCTATACAGGGGAAACTTACCACCCTAACCCTACTCTATACAGGGGAAACTCACCAACCTAACCCTACTTACTTACTCTTTATTTGTGTTTATTTTATTGGCCCAACCACCCCCCTCTTCAGAGGACAAAAGTAACTTTGTTTTACTAGTGTTTGTCTTTTACAGATATTTTGTTACATATACATTATTCATACATACACTACCGTTTAAAAGTTTGGGGTCACTTAGAAATGTCCTTGTTTTTGAAAGAAAAGCAAAAACATTTGTCTATTAAAATAACATAAAGTTATCAGAAATACAGTGTAGACATAGTTAATGTTGTAAATCACTATTCTAGCTGGAATTCGGCTAATTTTCAATGGAATATCTACATAGGTGTACAGAGGCCCATTATTAGCAACCATCACTCATGTGTTCCAATGGCACGTTGTGTTAGCTAATCCAAGTTGATCATTTTAAAAGGCTAATTGATCATTAGAAAACCCTTTTGTAATTATGTTAGCACAGCTGAAAACTGTTGTTGTGATTAAAGAAGCAATAAAACTGGCCTTCTTGAGACTAGTTGAGTATCTGGAACATCATCATTTGTGTGTTCGATTACAGGCTCAAATCAAAATCAAATCAAATGTATTTATATAGCCCTTCGTACATCAGCTGATATCTCAAAGTGCTGTACAGAAACCCACCCTAAAACCCCAAACAGCAAGCAATACAGGTGTTGAAGCACGTTGGCTAGGAAAAACTCCCTAGAAAGGCCAAAACCTAGGAAGAAACCTAGAGAGGAACCAGACTATGAGGGGTGGCCAGTCCTCTTCTGGCTGTGCCAGCTGGAGATTATAACAGAACATGGCCATGATGTTCAAATTTTCATAAATGATCTGCATGGTCAAATAATAGGTCTGAGACAGGTAGCACGTCCGGTGAACAGGTCAGGATTCAATAGCCGCATGCAGAACATTTGAAACTGGAGCAGCAGCACGGCCAGGTGGACTGGGGACAGAAAGGAGTCATCATGCTAGGTAGTCCTGAGGCATAGTCCTACAGCTCAGGTCCTCCGAGAGAGAGAAAGAAAGAGAGAATTAGAGAGTGCATACTTAAATTCACACAGGACACCGGATAAGACAGGAGAAGTACTCCAGATATAACAAACTGACCTTAGCTCCCCGACACATAAACTACTGCAGCATAAATACTGGAGGCTGAGACAGAAGGGGTCAGGAGACACTGTGGCCCCATCCGATGATACCCCGGACAGGGCCAAACAGGAAGGATATAACCCCACCCACTTTGCCAAAGCACAGCCCCCACACTACTAGAGGGATATCTTCAACCACCAACTTACCATCCTGAGACAAGGCCGAGTATAGCCCACACAGATCTCCGCCACGGCACAACCCAAAATGGCCAGAAACAATGCACTTTCTACTGAAACTAGTCAGTCTATTCTTGTTCTGAGAAATGAAGGCTATTCCATGCGAGAAATTGCCAAGAAACTGAAGATCTGGTACAATGCTGTGTACTACTCCCTTTACAGGATAGCGCAAACTGGCACTAACCAGAATAGAAAGCGGAGTGGGAGGCCCCGGTGCACAACTGAGCAAGAGGACAAGTACATTAGAGTGTGTAGTTTTAGAAACAGACGCCTCACATGTCCTCAACTGGCAGCTTCATTAAATAGTATCCACAAAACGCCAGTCTCAAGATGTCACGTTCTGACCTTTATTTCCTTTGTTTTGTATTTATTTAGTATGGTCAGGGCGTGAGTTGGGGTGGGCAGTCTATGTTTTGTGTTTCTATGTTTGGTTTCTGTTTCGGCCTATTATGGTTCTCAATCAGAGGCAGGTGTCGTTAGTTGTCTCTGATTGAGAATCATACTTAGGTAGCCTGGGTTTCACTGTTGGTTTGTGGGTGCCTGTTTCCACGTCTGTGTTTTTCAACACACGGTACTGTTTCGGTTTTGTTATTTCACGTGTTCGTTTATTGTTTTTGTATTTCATAGTGTTCAGTGCTTTTGTTATTAAAATCGTCGTGAACACTTACCACGCCGCATCTTGGTCCGATCCTTACTCCTCTTCAGACGAAGAGGAGGAATTCTGCCGTTACACAAGATCAGCAGTGAAGAGGCGACTCAGGGTTGCTGGCCTTCTAGACAGAGTTCCTCTTTCCAGTGTCTGTGTTCTTTTGCCCATCTTAAGCTTTTCTTTTTATTGGCCAGTCTGAGATATGGCTTTTTTTTGCAACTCTTCTTAGAAGGCCAGCATCCCGGAGTCGCCTCTTCACTGTTGACGTTGAGACATTGAGACTGGTCTTTTTCCCGCTAATGGAACATTCACGCTTATAGCCTACTGCCATGTGTGCGTTGCTGCGCTTATAATGTGAAGAAATGTTGCGTCGGCCACATTGCGTAAAAAAAATTGGGAATATTTATTTCTCGCACAGAATAGAATAGGTAGAATTTTGTACTATAGGGGATAGTAGATTGACAAAGGCTAGTGATTTTGCTGTCCATTAGGCCTACTCATCTTGTTGGCTGATGAAAAGTAAATGTGAACAGTTCTTCCAATATCTTCAATATGCACCTCGGAATTGGATGAGGATGCACACAGTTGTCGGTCTTCACTTGTAGCCTGTGAGAAAGACATGTGATGGAGAGCCATGTGAGTGAGAGGTGCTACCGAGCATGCAGCACTCAAGGAGAAGGGCACAACGGCCACTGGCCACAAAAGTCATGGATTTCTTTTGGGTGCATTACGGCCATACAAAAAGGATGCCAGCGTGAAATTCGAGACATTATCAGGTGCTTGTCAGATTGTGAATGAGTGACTGATGAAGTGTGTACAGCCTGTGCAAAAAACAAAGCAAAGCTCATGCATTTCAAGCAACTTTCAAATCAAATCATCATTAGTCGCATCATACAGTCTTACAATGTATTAACAATCGAAACATATAGCCCAACGTTTGTAGAACAACTAAAGTTATATTAATGACTCTAAATGAAGCATATAGGAATACCTATTTCTTTGTTAACCGCTCAACACAGAATATCTTCATCTGCGCATATCCTTTCTATTTTATTCAGCTTTGTTCAATTGTATTCATCATACTATAAAATTATGCCATGGAATTCTAAGCAAATCTTGTCTGCTAAGTGAACTAATGTAGCCCACAGCCATTTGGCATAGCCAGATCAGGACCTAACAGTCATAGTATTCTATTGTTCTCCTGAAATAGACTACATTTTCTTCGTATTGTGCATCTTTTGACCTCTCTAAAATAAATAATTGATTTATTGTGAAGGTGTATATATTACATGGATTTATTAGACTTTTTAAATTATAGATGTTCCAAAGGTCTGCATCAGTGGCTTGAAAGGTTATGTGTTGAAACCAGTAGATGCTAAATGTGTTTATGTTAATTAACGGTCAGTTACCGTGAGACCGACAGTTATTTGCTTAACAATCACTGGCTGACTAATTTTTGTGACCGCCACAGCCCTAGTCATGAGTCATGACAGCAGTCAAATTCCGGTAACTAGGCTTCTCCAAAACTGTGTGCTGATGCCGCTGATGGTCATTAGTAGCCTACCGAACTTGCTAAAAAACAGTTGCTAATGGGATGGTACTCTGTACTCCATTGTCCCTCTAATCACTCTTACATCAATGCAATTGCATCGAAAATCAAACCAAACACTTCATGAGAGCCCTGGCGTTCAGAGTTTGAGTGGAATAGGATCACCTGTTGCTCAGTGAGAGCCAGCTCCTCATAACTGGTTGATGCATGGATTTAAATAAGTGTTCCTATAAGCCTATGTTGCGCAACATTTCTATATGCTCTGCAATTGCATTACAAAACAGAGTTTTGATGGCCTCTATTAAAAAGAGGAGGATCAGCTTTCTAGAGCCTAGGCCTAAAATATTTATTTCTGAAGTTTCCTAATAGTAAGCATTTTTCTTCAAATTACAACTGGATTAGCCTTCCTGGCTGGAATTAAAATTAACCGAGGGAAAGCGTCCTCCATTCGCTATTCCTTTTGTCCCCTGCCCCTGTTCCGACAGGTGAATCATAATGGCCCATTCTAAATCAAAACTAATTTCACACATACAGTACCAGTCAAAAGTTTGGACACCCCTACTCATTCTTTATTTTTTACTATTTTCTACATTGTAGAATAATAGCGAAGACATCAACACTATTGATTAACACATATGGAATGTGTAGTAACCAAAAAAATGTAGTAACCAAAAAAGTGTTAAACAAATCAAAATATATTTTATATTTGAGATTCTTCAAAGTAGCCAGCTTTTACCTTGATGGCAGCTTTGCACACTCTTGGCATTCTCTCAACCAGCTTCCACATATGCTGAGCACTTGTTGGCTGCTTTTCCTTCACTCTGCGGTCCAACTCTTCCCAAACCATCTCAATTGGGTTGGGGTCGGGTGATTGTGGAGGCCAAGCCATCTGATGCAGCGCTCCTTCCTTACACAGCCTGGAGGTGTGTTTTGGGTCATTATCCTGTTGAAAAACCAAATGATAGTCCCACTAAGCGCAAACCAGATAGGATATCGCTACAGAAAGCTGTGGTAGACATGCTAGTTAAGTGTGCCTTGAATTCTAAATAAATCACGGACAGTGTCACCAGCAAACCATACCCACACCATCACACCTCCTCCACCACACATGCGTAAATCATCCGTTCACCTACTCTGTGTCTCACAAAGACACGGCGGTTGGAACCAAAAGTCGCCTATTTGGACTCATCAGACCAAAGGACAGATTTACACCGGTCTAATGTCCATTGCTCGTGTTTCTTGGCCAAAGCAAGTCTCATCTTCTTATTGATGTCATTTAGTAGTGGTTTCTTTGCAGAAATTCGACCATGAAGGCCTGATTCACGCAGTCTCCTCTGAACAGTTGATGTTGAGATGTGTCTGTTACTTGAACTCTGTGAAGCATTTATTTGGGCTGCAATCTGAGGTGCAGTTAACTCTAATGAACTTATCTTCTGCAGCGGTCCTCATGAGCGCTTGATGGTTTTTGCGACTGCACTTGAAGAAACTCTTGAAATGTTCCATATTTACTGACCTTCATGTAATGATGGACTGTCGTTTCTCTTTGCTTATTTGAGCTGTTCTTGCCATAATATGGACATGGTCTTTTACCAAATAGGACTATGTTCTGTATACCACCCCTACCTTGTCACAACACAACTGAATGGCTCAAACACATTAAGAAGAAAAAATATTCCAAAAATGTACTTTTAACAAGGCACACCTGTTAATTGAAATGCATTCCAGGTGACTACCTCATGAAGCTGGTTGAGAGAATGCCAAGAGTGTGCAAAGCTGTCATCAAGACAACGGGTGGCTACAGGACCCCTTGAACAGGGTTGGAGAGCCCATAGCCTATAGGTCTAGGAACCCTGGAACAGGGTTGGAGAGCTCATAGCCTATAGGTCTAGGACCCCTGGAACAGGGTTGGAGAGCCCATAGCCTATAGGTCTAGGACCCCTGTAGAGAAAGCCAAGTGAAACGTGTTCTTGTAAACCCAGTCACTGCGCAAACACAGAGTTTTGGCTGGCCAGTGGACACTATTTAAAAGAGGATCCCATCTTTCTGGTGCTGCTATATTCATTGCTCAATTCTTAAAATTAAGCACATGGATCCGCTTTACAACCAGTGTAGCCTACCTGGCATAATAAAAACGAAACTGCGGGACGCGCTACCTCCATTCACTATTCGAGTGCCATTCTAAATAAAATGTAATTCCATACATACATATTTTAGTATGCACAAAAACATTTGAGTTCCTCAACGGTTCTTTTGGAATGGTGAAGGTTCTATGTGGAACCATAATAACACAAATAACCTGTTGATCTCTTCAATGGTTCTTTACGGTTCACAAAAGGGCTCTTTCCTCTTTTAGTGATAATTAAAATGTAGGGGAGACAGCTCGTTAGAATATTTTGGGGCGTGGTTTGCTCACTGCTCTATTTGTTAAACCGTGAGTGAGAGTGTCATTCCAGTCTATCTAATCTGTTGTGTTATGCTTGTTACATATTAAACATGGCTATGGTCAGTGATAGTGTCTTGTGAAAGAATCACGTCTGGTCTTGTGTCTTTTGAGAACGGTTGACTAAATCAGGCTGTAACCCAGGGAGAGCTGAACAAGATTGTTGCTGGCTTTGTAGAAGAGGAAATAATGCTTTTGTGTCTGTCATTATTAGGCTTTTGTTGATGTATAGGCCTGTCTAATGTAGCGTTGACATTGTGTACATAGAGTAAGGACACGCACGGTTTTGGGGTGTAAAGCAAAAGTAATTGACCAAGTAGTGTAACTTGTTACTTTTGCCAGGGAGTAATAAGTAAAGTAATTTGTTACTTTTGAAAGAAGTAACAAGTAATAAGTAATATATTACTTGTTTTGAGTAACAGTGGCAGTAACCTTGCATTCCAAGGATACATCATTTGAAATGCATTGAGTGCCACTTTTCTGTGATGCAGTCCTTTCCCAGCATTAACCTCACCAAGGCTCGGCTGTCAGCAACCAGTCAGGCCATTTGAGCAGGTACAGGCCCTGAGTCCAGATGCAAAGCACTAACAGAGAGTCTCTCTCTCTCTCCTCTCTTTCTCTCTATCCTCTCTTTATATCCTCTCTCTCTATCCTCTCTCTCACTCCCTTTCTCTTTCTTTCTCCCTCTCATTCTCTTTCATCTGTTTACCATATTGTATATGATAAGCAGACATGGGAGAAAGTGATGCAACAGATGCTAAACATATGTGATTAAACGGAAACTGAAATGCTATTAGTAACTCGGAGATGGATGGGTAACTAAACCTGACATGGCATTAACAACAGGTAGACTCATAGACTTCCCATAGACTTTAATATGGATGACGGCCGAGCCACGACCACCCGAGCTCACCCCACTACCATCTAGAAGGCAGAGACAGTGCCAGTGCCTCACAAAGCTGTGACTGGGTAGCCTAGTGGTTGGAGTGATGCTCTGGTAACTGGAAGGTTGCAAGTTCAAATCCCCCGAGCTGACAAAGTACAGATCTGTCGTCCTGTTCCTAGGCCGTCATTGAAAATAAGAATTTGTTTTTAACTGACATGCCTAGTTAAATAAAGATAACATTTTAAAAAAGGTTGGAGGGGATGTTTAACAGCAAGAATGCATTTCATTCTGAAGGATTTGTTTTAAAGGCAATTTGACTGAAAATATCAAGGATGGACAGAACCAGTTTCCAATTACTTCTCCTGATAAGGACATCCCCCCACCGTCACCTATATCCTCACCCCCCTACTCTGATCTAAAATGACCTCTACCCTTGGATAGTGTGTCAACAGAGTCTGCCTGCCTGCCTGCCTGCCTGCCTGCCTGTGCGTTTGTCTGTTTATCCACACATACCAAAGCTGGGTCCATTAACAGTGCTGAGGTGAAGTTAACAGCAAAAAAGTGATGCAACAGATGGCTAAACATATGTGATTAAACGGAAACTGAAATGCTATTAGTAACTGGGAGATGGATGGATAACTAAACCTGACATGGCATTAACAACAGGTAGACTCATAGACTTCCCATAGACTTTAATATGGATGACGGCCGAGCCACGACCACCCGAGCTCACCCCACTAACATCTAGAAGGCAGAGACAGTGCCAGTGCCTCACAAAGCTGTGACCGAGAGACTGAGAAACAGCTTCTATCCCCAGGCCATCAGACTGTTAAATAGTCACCACTAACCGGCCTCCACCCAGTACCCTGCCCTGAACTTTAGTCACTGTTGCTAGCCGGCTACCACCTTAGAGATTGTACATAGTCATTGAACACAGGTCACTTTTTATAATGTTCACATACTGTTTCACCCACTTCATATGTATATACTGTATTCTAGTTATGTTTCATCCTATATAACTACTGCTGTACACACCTTTTCTATTCATATACTGTCTATTCAAACCATTCATTTATATTTTTTTCACCTTTTGGATTACGTGTGTATTGTTTTGTAATGCTAGGTATTACTGCACTGTTGGAGCTCGAAACACAAGCATTTCACTACACCTGCGATAACATCTGCAAATCTATTGGTACACAACCAATACACTTTGATTTGATTTTGATGATGTTGAAGATCAATGTAAAATGAAACATCTACTTTTGACCAGAGATGATGTAACAAAATGTTCTAGCAGCAATCTGTTGGTTGCCCTTTTCCGTCAGTCTGTAGTTCGATGTCTTTGATGCGTTCAGACTTGCCTCTGAAATGTCACATCCATGTTTAGTTTGTCCATCGGCAAGAAGGAAAGGGAAGGGAAGAGAGGATAGATGGAACACATCAAGGTTGTGAACAGGCAGAGGACGGGCCTTGCCTGTGCATGTTTTTCTCATAACAAATCTGAAAGTCACTCTGTCTCTCTCTCTCTTTTCTCTCTTTCTCACTCTATCTCGCTCCCTCTTTTTATTTCGCCCAATCAGCTTTTCCGATTATTACCATCCATTCTGCTTCCATTTCATCACCTCCCATTTGTACTGCAATAATTGAATCCCTAACCATGTCTTCTGCATCCATTCTGCTTCCATTTCATCCGTCTAACTGTCTCGGCTGCTGCTGCTGCTGCTTTCTCAGGTTGAATTCTAATGTGTTTCTCTTTCCGTCTCTCTCTCTCTCTTTCTCACTCTCTCTGTGTTTCTCAGCCCTGTATGTCCTGCCAGATGTCTCAATTAGCGTAATGTGAGGGGGAGACAGCGCTTTATTTACTGAAACTCAACTCCACACACACACACACACACACACACACACACACACACACACACACACACACACACACACACACACACACACACACACACACACACACCACACACACACACACACACACACACACACCACACACACACACACACACACACACAGACACACACACACGCACACACACACACACACACACACACACACACACACACACACACACACACACACACACACACACACACAGACACACACACACGCACACACACACACACACACACACACACACACACACACACACACACACACACACACACACACACACACACACACACACAGACAAACAAACTACCCTGGAAACGTTTAAAACATGGCGTCTCCAAGAAATAGGCAATCAGGGTTAGTTTAGAATATGGGTGTTAATGTTTGGATTTTCACGCTGATTCCAATCCCAGAACTCTAAATGTATATCAAATACTTCCCCTCCCTATTCAACAAAGAGTGGTAGAGAAAAACATACAACTTTGCAAAGTCTAATTGGGTCTCACAGACAGAGAAAGAACTTGTAAGTTTAATGCCTTGATCCATGGATTCAAAATACCGTACCCTGGAGACCTTTAATGCATAGGTGTTGCTCTGTCTTTGTCTGGCGCATCCAAAATCAGTGTCAGATCTCCCTACAAATCAAATTGTGTTTGTCACATGTGCCGAATACAATGGGTATAGACTTTACCGTGAAATGTGAGCCCTTCCCAACGATGCAGAGTTCTTTCTTTTCTTCCTTTTAACGATGCAGAGTTAAACATTTATAATAAAAAGAAAAATAGTAACACAATAAATAAAATACACAAGAATTAAGCTACATACAAGGAGTACCAGTACCCAGTGGTGGAACAAGAATTAAGCTATATACAAGGTGTACCAGTACCCAGTGGTGGAACAAGAATTAAGCTATATACAAGGAGTACCAGTACCCAGTGGTGGAACAAGAATTAAGCTATATACAAGGTGTACCAGTACCCAGTGGTGGAACAAGAATTAAGCTATATACAAGGAGTACCAGTACCCAGTGGTGGAACAAGAATTAAGCTATATACAAGGTGTACCAGTACCCAGTGGTGGAACAAGAATTAAGCTATATACAAGGTGTACCAGTACCCAGTGGTGGAACAAGAATTAAGCTACATACAAGGTGTACCAGTACCCAGTGGTGGAACAAGAATTAAGCTACATACAAGGAGTACCAGTACCCAGTGGTGGAACAAGAATTAAGCTATATACAAGGTGTACCAGTACCCAGTGGTGGAACAAGAATTAAGCTATATACAAGGTGTACCAGTACCCAGTGGTGGAACAAGAATTAAGCTACATACAAGGAGTACCAGTACCCAGTGGTGGAACAAGAATTAAGCTATATACAAGGTGTACCAGTACCCAGTGGTGGAACAAGAATTAAGCTATATACAAGGTGTACCAGTACCCAGTGGTGGAACAAGAATTAAGCTACATACAAGGTGTACCAGTACCCAGTGGTGGAACAATAATTAAGCTACATACAAGGAGTACCAGTACCCAGTGGTGGAACAAGAATTAAGCTATATACAAGGTGTACCAGTACCCAGTGGTGGAACAATAATGAAGCTACATACAAGGAGTACCAGTACCCAGTGGTGGAACAAGAATTAAGCTATATACAAGGTGTACCAGTACCCAGTGGTGGAACAAGAATTAAGCTATATACAAGGTGTACCAGTACCCAGTGGTGGAACAAGAATTAAGCTATATACAAGGAGTACCAGTACCCTGTGGTGGAACAAGATTTAAGCTATATACAAGGAGTACCAGTACCCAGTGGTGGAACAAGAATTAAGCTATATACAAGGTGTACCAGTACCCAGTGGTGGAACAAGAATTAAGCTATATACAAGGAGTACCAGTACCCAGTGGTGGAACAAGAATTAAGCTATATACAAGGTGTACCAGTACCCAGTGGTGGAACAAGAATTAAGCTATATACAAGGAGTACCAGTACCCAGTGGTGGAACAAGAATTAAGCTATATACAAGGTGTACCAGTACCCAGTGGTGGAACAAGAATTAAGCTATATACAAGGTGTACCAGTACCCAGTGGTGGAACAAGAATTAAGCTACATACAAGGTGTACCAGTACCCAGTGGTGGAACAAGAATTAAGCTACATACAAGGAGTACCAGTACCCAGTGGT
Source organism: Oncorhynchus mykiss (assembly GCF_057628025.1). NCBI lineage: Eukaryota > Metazoa > Chordata > Actinopteri > Salmoniformes > Salmonidae > Oncorhynchus > Oncorhynchus mykiss. Next base: position 36,436,676 of record NC_143044.1, on the reverse strand, counting down.
GGAACAAGAATTAAGCTATATACAAGGTGTACCAGTACCCAGTGGTGGAACAAGAATTAAGCTATATACAAGGTGTACCAGTACCCAGTGGTGGAACAAGAATTAAGCTACATACAAGGAGTACCAGTACCCAGTGGTGGAACAAGAATTAAGCTATATACAAGGTGTACCAGTACCCAGTGGTGGAACAAGAATTAAGCTATATACAAGGTGTACCAGTACCCAGTGGTGGAACAAGAATTAAGCTACATACAAGGTGTACCAGTACCCAGTGGTGGAACAATAATTAAGCTACATACAAGGAGTACCAGTACCCAGTGGTGGAACAAGAATTAAGCTATATACAAGGTGTACCAGTACCCAGTGGTGGAACAATAATGAAGCTACATACAAGGAGTACCAGTACCCAGTGGTGGAACAAGAATTAAGCTATATACAAGGTGTACCAGTACCCAGTGGTGGAACAAGAATTAAGCTATATACAAGGTGTACCAGTACCCAGTGGTGGAACAAGAATTAAGCTATATACAAGGAGTACCAGTACCCTGTGGTGGAACAAGATTTAAGCTATATACAAGGAGTACCAGTACCCAGTGGTGGAACAAGAATTAAGCTATATACAAGGTGTACCAGTACCCAGTGGTGGAACAAGAATTAAGCTATATACAAGGAGTACCAGTACCCTGTGGTGGAACACGAATTAAGCTATATACAAGGTGTACCAGTACCCAGTGGTGGAACAAGAATTAAGCTATATACAAGGTGTACCAGTACCCAGTGGTGGAACAATAATTAAGCTACATACAAGGAGTACCAGTACCCAGTGGTGGAACAAGAATTAAGCTATATACAAGGTGTACCAGTACCCAGTGGTGGAACAAGAATTAAGCTATATACAAGGTGTACCAGTACCCAGTGGTGGAACAAGAATTAAGCTACATACAAGGTGTACCAGTACCCAGTGGTGGAACAATAATTAAGCTACATACAAGGAGTACCAGTACCCAGTGGTGGAACAAGAATTAAGCTATATACAAGGTGTACCAGTACCCAGTGGTGGAACAATAATGAAGCTACATACAAGGAGTACCAGTACCCAGTGGTGGAACAATAATTAAGCTACATACAAGGAGTACCAGTACCCAGTGGTGGAACAAGAATTAAGCTATATACAAGGTGTACCAGTACCCAGTGGTGGAACAAGAATTAAGCTATATACAAGGTGTACCAGTACCCTGTGGTGGAACAAGATTTAAGCTATATACAAGGAGTACCAGTACCCAGTGGTGGAACAATAATTAAGCTATATACAAGGTGTACCAGTACCCAGTGGTGGAACAAGAATTAAGCTATATACAAGGAGTACCAGTACCCAGTGGTGGAACAATAATGAAGCTACATACAAGGAGTACCAGTACCCAGTGGTGGAACAAGAATTAAGCTATATACAAGGAGTACCAGTACCCAGTGGTGGAACAAGAATTAAGCTATATACAAGGAGTACCAGTACCCAGTGGTGGAATAAGAATTAAGCTATATACAAGGAGTACCAGTACCCAGTGGTGGAACAATAATTAAGCTATATACAAGGAGTACCAGTACCCAGTGGTGGAACAATAATTAAGCTATATACAAGGTGTACCAGTACCCAGTGGTGGAACAATAATTAAGCTATATACAAGGAGTACCAGTACCCAGTGGTGGAACAATAATTAAGCTACATACAAGGAGTACCAGTACCCAGTGGTGGAACAATAATGAAGCTACATACAAGGAGTACCAGTACCCAGTGGTGGAACAAGAATTAAGCTATATACAAGGAGTACCAGTACCCAGTGGTGGAACAAGAATTAAGCTATATACAAGGAGTACCAGTACCCAGTGGTGGAACAAGAATTAAGCTACATACAAGGAGTACCAGTACCCAGTGGTGGAACAAGAATTAAGCTATATACAAGGAGTACCAGTACCCAGTGGTGGAACAATAATTAAGCTATATACAAGGTGTACCAGTACCCAGTGGTGGAACAATAATTAAGCTATATACAAGGAGTACCAGTACCCAGTGGTGGAACAATAATTAAGCTACATACAAGGAGTACCAGTACCCAGTGGTGGAACAATAATGAAGCTACATACAAGGAGTACCAGTACCCAGTGGTGGAACAAGAATTAAGCTATATACAAGGAGTACCAGTACCCAGTGGTGGAACAAGAATTAATCTATATACAAGGAGTACCAGTACCCAGTGGTGGAACAAGAATTAAGCTATATACAAGGAGTACCAGTACCCAGTGGTGGAACAAGAATTAAGCTATATACAAGGAGTACCAGTACCCAGTGGTGGAACAAGAATTAAGCTATATACAAGGAGTACCAGTACCCAGTGGTGGAACAAGAATTAAGCTATATACAAGGAGTACCAGTACCCAGTGGTGGAACAAGAATTAAGCTATATACAAGGAGTACCAGTACCCAGTGGTGGAACAAGAATTAAGCTATATACAAGGAGTACCAGTACCCAGTGGTGGAACAAGAATTAAGCTATATACAAGGAGTACCAGTACCCAGTGGTGGAACAAGAATTAAGCTACATACAAGGTGTACCAGTACCCAGTGGTGGAACAAGAATTAAGCTACATACAAGGTGTACCAGTACCCAGTGGTGGAACAAGAATTAAGCTATATACAAGGAGTACCAGTACCCAGTGGTGGAACAAGAATTAAGCTATATACAAGGAGTACCAGTACCCAGTGGTGGAACAAGAATTAAGCTACATACAAGGTGTACCAGTACCCAGTGGTGGAACAAGAATTAAGCTACAATAGTCATACTTGAGTAACGATGACAACGCGTTATATTGATACAGTAGGTGCGTGAATTGGACCATATTGCTGTCCTACATGTAACAAGTACTTTTGAGTGTCAGGGAAAATGTATGGAGTAAAAAGTACATTATTTTCTTCAGGAATTGAGTGAAATAAAAGTAAAAGTATGCTCAGTCTCCGACCGCAAGACGCTACAGAGGGTAGTGTGTACGGCCCAGTACATCACTGGGGCAAAGCTTCCTGCCATCCAGGGCCTCTATACCAGGTGGTGTCAGACGAAGGCCCTAGAAATTGTCAAAGACTCCAGCCACCCCAGTCATAGACTGTTCTCTCTGCTAAAACACGGCAAGCAGTACCGGAGCGCCAAGTCTAGGTCGAAGAGGCTTCTAAACAGCTTCTACCTCCAAGCCATAAGACTCCTGAACATCTAAATCAAATGGCTACCCAGACTATTTGCATTGGCCCCCTCCTTTTTTTTTTATATCGCTGCTACTCTCTGTTATTATCTATGCATAGGCACTTTAATAACTCTACCTACATGTACATATTACCTCAATTACCTCGACTAACCGGTGCCTCCGCACATTAATTCTGTATCGATACCCCCTGTATAGTCTCGCTATTGTTATTTTACTGCTTCTCTTTAATTACTTGTTCCTTTTATTTCTTATTCTTATTCATATTTTTTAAACTGCAATGTTGGTTAGGGCTTTGATTTGTTTAACACTTTTTTTGGTTACCACATGATTCCATATGTGTTATTTCATAGTTTTGATGTCTTCACTATTATTCTACAATGTAGTAAATAGTAAAAAATAAAGAAAAACCCTTGAATGAGTCGGTGTTCTAAAACTTTTGACTGGTACTGTACGTATAACTCTATGTACGAGCCTCTTCATAAACAACAACTGGTGCACTGCTTCACGGTAAGCTGCAGACCCTTTTATCCATCAAGAGAGTTCTCATCTGTAATTATCACGACTGTCTATATCCTTCCACATGCCAACACCACTTTGGCACTCAACGAAGTGTCTGGGGCCATAAACAAACAAGTAACCGCTCACAAAGAGCCAGCGTTTCTGGTGGGTGGAGACTTAAAACTGTTCTACCTCACTTCTACCAACACGTCTTGACTGTATTCACTTCATGTCTTAAAGTAATGATGGGCTGTCATTTGTCTTTGCTTATTTGAGCTGTTCTTGCCATAATATGGTATTTTACCAAATAGGGCTATCTTCTGTATACCCCCCCCCCCCCCCCACACACTTTGTCACAACACAACTTTTGGTTCCTACATGATTCCATATGTGTTATTTCATAGTTTTGATGTCTTCATTATTATTCTGCAATGTAGAAAATAGTTTAAGAAAAATAAAAACATTGAATGAGTATGTGTTCTAAAACACATTTCTGCAAGGCATATAATATTACTGCTTTTCAAGTCTCGCTGTTAGGAGACGCTCATCTAGCTTTTTCTCGAGTGACTGGACATTTGCCAATAGAACAGAGGGAAGTGCCGGTCGGTTTTCTCTTCGTCTCAATCTCACCAGGATCCCGATAAAAGTCAATAAATAGCATAGTCGGCTTGGACCTCGTAAGATGTTGCCATTCTCCGTCGGTGCCATCTTCCCACAATTCAGTCGGGTTCCTGTAAGACGGACAAGTGTCAAAGTGACATGAACATTAGAATGTCACCGTTTTGTTGGTATTGATCTATGACAGTCAAGGTGAGACAGCATTTAATGCTGTGAGAGTGAAGTTATGACACAAAGTGAACTTGTTATTCATTGAAGGCTGTGAGACACAATGAAGGTGTGATTTAGTGTTTGATTGGTGTTTGGGTAGTGAAAAGACCATTCTCAGTTATCCATCCAGCCCCCTCTTCTTTTGTGTAGATCTTGGCACAGGAACTCTAAACTTGACAGACCCCTCTTACCACTACCTACTCAGTCCCCCACCCCAAAATAGCACCAATTTCCCTCTGTAGTGCACTACTTTTGACCAGGACCCACTATGTATGGAATAGAGTGCCATTTGGAACACCCATTTCCTTTTCATCTGAATAACGGTGGGAGGAAAGTAGAGAAGTGTGGGGAAATGAGTTTTCCTCCCCAGCCTAGACCAACACCAACAAGCTGGATAAAAGGCTTGTGTTGTGTTGGGCATCCATCTGTGTGTAGTAATACAAGACTCATCAAGTGTAAACCAATTAGCCATCACAATTAACAAGCTCCGCAGGGCTGAGAATGAGTGAACAAGGTAATAGCATTTAGATGACTCGGTGCTCAATGTAGGCGTGTGTGTGTATGTGCCTACATGCAAGTTAGTGTGTATGATCAGTATTTGATTGATAATCCTCCATCGCTTTCCTCGTTTGGTGCGTGAAGGCGGATTATTCTCAACGACGTATTTCACTGTCTCGGTGCATAATAACACAACAGAAGGGTTCTCATCATTCAGTCTGAGCTGCCATACTAAGATACGACTTTGTGTGTTGGTGCAAAGACAGGCCTGATAGAGGACCCATAAAATAGTTTTCACACTGACAAGACAGAAACCAATGACTCTAACAGCAAACTCCAAGCCTCACAGCACACAAGTCAGGGCAGGTCCATGAAAATAATGAAACGGTAAAGGTTTTACAATTTATTCTCTTCTCCCCATCTACCTTTTCTCTCCTGTGTATTAATGAAGCCGTTGGCCTGTCTGATGGCCGCCTGGCTGACACTGCCCACGTGACGGCGCTGGCAAAGCGTTAGGTGTTAGCCAGACTAATCTGATGGTGTAGTTCTCAGTCTATCAGCTGTGTTTTACCTCTTCATTTGTCCCATATTGAATAGATACTGCTTGAATATGTGATGAAAACACCACACAGGTAATTTTGTGGCTGTGTTAACATATTAGATCAGTGAAAACCTACATTGGTATTTTTCACTAGGTGTCGTCGGAATTAAAATGACAAAAGAGGAGGACAACATTTTCAGTCACCTCCTTGTCTGAAGGACAAGTGGATAAACATGTTGTCAAGCCCTGCATGTTTTTTTCAGAAGTCTCATGGAATGTAGGTCTACATTGAACACCAAACATTGGCTGCTACTGTAGGCTGAATGATAGAACAGCCATTTCCATGTTAAAATGTTATGGGATCCATTTTGTTTTGATGGCAGGCCTCTCTGGTAGGTCTACACAGTAGCCTCATGGCCATTGTTAAAATTGTAACTTAAAGCAGGTACAGCCTCACCGGTCACAGTAAATGCTCGCTGGAAGTGGCACAGAATTTTTGTGCTCAGCAGATCTGAAATTAGCTCAGTGCCAACATTGTTTTGATGGAACATTGGTTGACACTATGCATTCGGCAGGTAGCGTTCTCCTGGCGTCCCCCAAACCCAGATTCGTCCGTCAGACTGCCAGATGGTGTGATTCGTCACTCCAGAGAATGCATTTCCACTGCTCCAATGGTGGTGAGCTTTACACCACTCCAACCGTCGCTTGGCATTGAGCATGGTGATCTTATGCTTGTGTGCGGCTGCTCGGCCATGAAAACCCATTTCTTGGAGCTCCCGACTAACAATTATTGTGCTAACGTTGCTTCCAGAGGCAGTTTGGAACTCGGTAGTGAGTGTTGCAACCGAGGACAGGCAATTTTTATCGCACTCGGTGGTCCCATTCTATGAGCTTGTGTGGCCTACCACTTCACGGCTGAGCTTTCCCACAAACAAAAGGTTGCACTGTGCGTTGACACTGTCTCGTACACAGAGCTGTCGCCACTCACAGTTGGGTGGTGTTCGTGCCGCGCTTACGTTTTACATCATTTAGCAGATGCTCTTATCCAGAGTGACTTACCGGAGCAATTAGGGTTAAGTGCCTTGCTCAAGGGCACATCGACAGATTTTTCACATAGTTGGTGCATCATACCAGTGACCTTTCGGTTATTGGACCAAAGCTCTTAACCACTGCCGTCCCCAACCCTGCCGCTTCCCCGCCAAGTGTGTGTGGGTGTGTAGTGTGTGTGTGTGTGTAGTGTGTGTGTGTGTGTGTGTGTGTGTGTGTGTAGGAGCAAGCACAACGCCAGACACCAGCACTCTTTGAGGTGCCAAACCAGAAGCTTGATTTCCCTCCTGAAGTAGCTAGCTAAATAACATAACAAATAACAAGGCTTTTTCAAAGTGAAACACTTTCCATTTTGATCAAAACGATTAGAAATGTCACTATTAATTTTAATCGTTGTATGATTATTAATGACAGCATCTTCTCTCATCTGAATGTGATTAAAGTCTGCTTTCATCACACTACCTAGAGTAGTGTGTGTGTGTGTGTGTGTGTGTCATCATGCTATCTAGACTGCACACACACAAAAAAAAAGGTTCTTTGGGAAGGGTGGTGGGTTTATGTGGAACCATAATGAGCTCTTCAATGGTTCTTCGTAGTTCAGAAAAGTGTTCTTCCTCTTTAGTGATCATTTACATGTAGGGGAGGTGGTTCAATAGAATATTTAGGGGGGTGTTTTTTGTGCAACTGTGAGTGAGAGTGTCATTCCAGTTGATATAATGTGTTGTGTTCTGATATTACATGTTATATAAATCTATGACTGTGATCGGTGGTGGTGTCTTGTGAAGGACTCACACATGGCTTATTGTTAACTGAGAACTGCTGTCTACATTAGTTCACCATTTTTTTCTCAGGGAGCCCCAGCTGTTCCAGGGCTATCACACCTGAATAAATTAATCAATTAACACAACGATAACAATTTTAATAATATAAGATTGGTAAAACCATAAAAAATGACCCTCTCTGGTTCTTCATACGGTTATTTGTAGAACCTTTTTGAGATTTAGACTTTCTTTATGGAACTATTCTCCATGTAGGTTCTATAAGGAACTGTAAACAAGGGTTCTTCTATATAGCCAAAAAGGGTTGTAACCATTTTGGGTGCTATATAGAACCTTTTTTAATGGTACTTTATAGCAGGAGTTCCCAAACTTTTTCACTCAGGTCCCCCTTCCCACATTGGGAAACACCCCTCATCCTCTCTCATCCTCTTCTCATCCTCTCTCACCCTCTCTTATCCTCTCTTATCCTCTTATCATCCTCTCTCATCCTCTTCTCATCCTTTCTCATCCTCTTCTCATCCTCTTCTCATATTCTCTCATCCTCTTCTCATCCTCTCTCATCCTCTTCTCATCCTCTCTCATCCTCTTCTCATCCTCTTCTCATCCTCTTCTCATCATCTTCTCATCCTCTTCTCATATTCTCTCATCCTTCTCATCCTTTCTCATCCTCTTCTCATCCTCTTCTCATATTCTCTCATCCTCTTCTCATCCGCTCTCATCCTCTTCTCATCCTTTTCTCATCCTCTTCTCATATTCTCTCTTCCTCTTCTCATCCTCTCTCATCCTCTTCTCATCCTTTCTCATCCTCTTCTCATCCTCACTCATTCTCCTTCTTCCTCGCTCATCCTCTTATCATCCTCTCTCATCATCTTCTCATTCTCTGTCATCCTCTTCTCATCCTCTCTTTTCCTCGCTCAGTCTCTCTCATCCTCTTCTCATCCTTTCTCATCCTCTTCTCATCCTCGTCTCATCCTCTCCCTTCCTCGCTCATCCTCTTATCATCCTCTCTCATCATCTTCTCATCCTCTGTCATCCTCTTCTCATCCTCTCTTTTCCTCGCTCAGTCTCTCTCATCCTCTTCTGTCACATCTTGTTTTGCAGCAGCTCGTCCTTTGCTTTTGAACTGGGTAAGCTGTTAGTTGTAAAACGGGATTGATTGGTTGGAGCAGATTGGAGAGAGAGGGGGAGACAGAGAGACAGAGGGAGGGAGAATAGGCACAATAGACACTACAACCTGTTACATAGACAATGCTCTCCTGCTGTACTGTAGCTGTGGTCACACACCACTTCAACACTCTCCTGCTGTACTGTAGCTGTGGTCACACACCACTTCAACACTCTCCTGCTGTACTGTAGCTGTGGTCACACACCACTTCAATGCTTAGCATTGTTCTCTACTAGCCCCTAGGCTTCCCTACACTCTCAGAAAAAAGTAGCTATCTAGAACCTAAAAGGGTTCTTCAGCTGTCCTGACAGGAGAAGCCTTTAAAGAACCAGGTTCCAGGTAGAACCCTTTTTGGTTCTATATAGGACCCTTTCCACCTTTTATTTAAGAGTGTATTGAGAGACCATTGGGAGGGGATTCTGAACAGGCTGGATAACACATTATTTTAAAGGAAACACCAGATAAAGTTTCACTTTGTTTAAAAAAAGTTGACTATCCAGTATCTTTTATTGGAATGTTCTTTACCAATAGGATACCAATTTAAAGTGTGTAGCCTGCAGGAAACCATGTCCCCATGATCCAATATGAACTGCTTGTATCCAGACTTTTAAACCTTTATGCAGTGAGAGAGTGAGAGCAGTGGTATGTAAAGAAAAGTAGAAGTCCATGCACAAATACACTCTTCAGTGACTGAGCTTCTCTCCCTAGTCTGTGTCTGTGTTCATCCCAAATATGCACCCTCCCCTTTATAGTGTAATACTTTTGACCAAGTTGCATAGGGTTTCTGGTCAAAAGTATCACACTATATAGGGAATAGGTTGTCATTTGGGACTCCGATATAATGAGAGGTTGAGGAGCCTTCAGTCCTGTCTGGCTGGCTGGTAACTAGCTGGGACTGCTGGGCTGTGAAGGGAATAGGTTACCATTTGGGACTCAGCTGTAGTGAGAGGAGGCAGCCATCAGCCCTATTATTATTATTATTATTATTATGTCTGGTTACTAGCTGGGACTCAGCCCTGTCTGTCTGTCTGTCCTGTAACTAGCAGGGACCTCTGGGCTGTAAAGGCCCAGGCCTAGTATTTCAAATCATTTAGAACATTTGACCTGTTCTCTTTTCTTCTTCTTTTTAAATTTTACCCCTTCTTCTCCCCAATTTCGTGGTATCCAATTGTTAGTAGCTACTATCTTGTCTCATCGCTACAACTCCCGTACGGGCTCGGGAGAGACGAAGGTTGAAAGTCATGCGTCCTCCAATACACAACCCAACCAAGCCGCATAGCTTCTTAACACAGCGCGCATCCAACCCGGAAGCCAGCCGCACCAATGTGTCGGAGGAAACACCGTGCACCTGGCAACCTTGGTTAGCGTGCACTGCGCTCGGCCCGCCACAGTAGTCGCTGGTGCACTATGAGACAAGGATTTCCCTACCGGCCAATCCCTCCCTGACCCGGACAACGCTATTCCAATTGTGCATCGCCCCACGGACCTCCCTGTCGCGGCCGGTTACGACAGAACCTGGGCGCGAACCCAGAGTTTCTGGTGGCACAGCCCTTAACCACTGCGACACCCGAGAGGCCCTTACCTGTTCTTGATTGAGCTTGCCTGACGCACTAGATCCAATAGAAACATCCGGAAACCCTACCCACCTGGCATTCCAGGCAGGATAAAACAAACACTCAAGTATTTTAAATATTTAAGAATACTGTTTGAACCCAGGTCATAGCAGCAGGGTTGATCAGCAGCAGGGTTGATCAGCAGCAGGGTTGATCAGCAGCAGGGAATAACCTAGGAGCTGTTGGAATACTTCCAGAAATATTACTGGCTAAATCCTCAATATGCAACGAGTCACTGGCCCAAATCATATATTAACCCCAGAGAGAGGCTGTGAACTGGACCCTGTGAAGTCTGGAGCTATTAAATCAATTTAATCTGGACAAGAAAATTATACAGAGGCTCAGAAAGTTAGGGTACCCTTTTAGAGTTGGTCTATCTCAATTATATTAGAATATTACTAAATGGCTTGGCTTCCTGCCATTCCATGATAAAGAATGCTATTGACTATCTTGTCAGTGAGGAGGGTGTTGCCAAATATTAAATGGATTATATCCATATTATTGATCTCTCTACTAGTATAAATCATGGTAATGCATGGTGCGGTTGTTTTGTTAACACATAAGCACATGATTAGTTAGTGCACTACATTACTTTGATGCCGGCGACGACAATACCGTCTACCATTGTGTAAGTGGCCTATTTGTCTTGTTGATGTGATACTTCGACAGAGGGGGAGATGGCTGAGAATGTGTGCAACCTGGTAGGATTTCTCTGATTGTTGTGAAAAAACTGTTAGAATGAGTCTTGAACTACAGCTGAAGGTCATTTATGAATGATTCAGTCAGAACCCTTCAATGGCAAAGAGAAACATGTGCTTACAATACTATTCGTGTCAGCACCAAGAACAAACTCAGATCATTGCATCATTGCTATCTGAAACACCAAACAAACTTTGAAGAAAGCTTTGGAGTTCACAATTTTTTTTTGGAAAACTTAACTTCAACTTCAGCCTTTAAAATGGTCAGGATTCAAACTATAGTTTGTAGCTGTTAAGGACAGAAAGTAGTAGAGCTAGAGTGGAGGAGGTCCATGGACAGCGGCAGTTTCAACTTAGGGGAGGGAAGAAAAAGATCACCTTTATGATAAAGTATTGCATGCATCTATCATCACATTTGCAGTCGAATGTAAGATAGCCTACTATTCCTAATGTGATGAGTGGATTGGATAGTCATAAGTTAAGCTAATTATATAACTGACTCACTCTTCGCAAAAAGGACCGTTCTGCTTTTAATTTTACTGGCATATCTTCATATTCTAGTTAACTTCAGTAATCCTCTCACATAAACACAAACACACTGTTATGAAGTTATGACTGCTGTACGTATGACGTTATGACTGCTGTACGTATAACATTATGACTGCTGTACGTATGACGTTATGACTGCTGTATGTATGAAGTTATGACTGCTGTACGTATGACGTTATGACTGCTGTACGTATGACGTTATGACTGCTGTATGTATGAAGTTATGACTGCTGTACATATGAAGTTATGACTGCTGTAACCATGAAGTTATGACTGCTGTACGTATGAAGTTATGACTGCTGTACGTATGAAGTTATGACTGCTGTACGTATGAAGTTATGACTGCTGTACGTATGAAGTTATGACTGCTGTACGTATGAAGTTATGACTGCTGTAACCATGAAGTTATGACTGCTGTACGTATGAAGTTATGACTGCTGTACGTATGAAGTTATGACTGCTGTACGTATGAAATTATGACTGCTGTACGTATGAAGTTATGACTGCTGTAGATATGAAGTTATGACTGCTGTAACCATGAAGTTATAACTGCTGTACGTATGAAGTTATGACTGCTGTAACCATGAAGTTATGACTGCCATGCGTATGAAGTTATGACTGCTGTAACCATGAAGTTATGACTGCTGTACATATGAAGTTATGACTGCTGTACGTATGAAGTTATGACTGCCGTATGTATGAAGTTATGACTGACGTATGTATGAAGTTATGACTGCTGTACGTATGAAGTTATGACTGCTGTAACCATGAAGTTATGACTGCCGTACGTATGAAGTTATGACTGCTGTAACCATGAAGTTATGACTGCCATATGTATGAAGTTATGACTGCTGTACGTATGAAATTATGACTGCTGTACGTATTAAGTTATGACTGCTGTACATATGAAGTTATGACTGCTGTAACCATTAAGTTATGACTGCTGTACGTATGAAGTTATGACTGCTGTAACCATGAAGTTACAAGATGGATGTATGTTTCTGAGGAGTAGGATGATGTGTACTGTAGACAGATGGATACATATGTATGAGGAGTAGGATGATGTGTACTGTAGACAGATGGATATATATGTATGAGGAGTAGGATTATGTGTAAAGGAGCACCACACAGAACAGCACTGCAGTGGAAAGGTGACCTTGTTAGATAAAACGAGGGCTTGGAAAGCAGATGATGAAAGAGAATAGGCTGATCCATGGCTCATTACTGGAGATCTGAAGGACAACACTGAGCATCCCAAATGGCACCCTATTCCGTAAACACTATTTTTGAGCAGAGCCCAATGGAACTTAGTACACTAAATAGGGAATAGGGTACCATTTGGACGCAGAAACCAGTGCGTGGGTAGAGACTGTCACCTGCTATTGTTGCTTTGTTGTAAAGGAAGGTGACACACAGTGGGATTCTTCATTAGTCAGAAGCCAGCTTGTTGCCAGTTATAACAGCCATACAGACACACATCAGAAAGAACACTACTGCACTCTTAGAAAACCATTCATATTGGGTTCTAGGAAGAACCTTCCAAAAATAAGAGGGTTCTCGGTAGAACCCTTCATAGATGGTTCTAGGAAGAATCTTTAGATTATAAAATTGTTCTTGGGAGAACCCTTCATAGAGGGTTCTAGGTAGAGCCATATACAGGGGGATATTTGAAGAACCCTACATATAGGGTTCTGCAAAGGGCTCTACCCAGCACCAAAAAGGGTTCCCTTATGGAGACAAACTGAAGAACCCTGTGCGGTTCTACTTTTTTTTGTAAAAGTGTGCTATATTGCTCACTCACACGTATGACTGTCCTAGATGGAAAAATACACATTTAGATCTCTGATTATGTCAAGTGTGTCATATCGCACCACACGTTATGATGGAACTCATGAACAAGTATTCAACCTACTTTTGCCAACTTCGTATGTCAGTGTATATATTACATAGCAGTGAAGTGTACCGATGATACTGCCCACTGCTTTTCTCCCAGACCCTATATATGGAACCACTGTTCTCTGTGGAGGGGTTTCACCTTCAGATTAACTGTGGGTTCTTGCTCCACTGGCTTGAGATTCTGGCCTGAGATATGATACTTGGGAAGATCTGCTGAGATCGTTTCACCTTGCCCTGGCCGTGCCTTTCCTTGCCTTTTCCCAGTCTGTCTGTCTAGCTCTAAGAGACTCCCCATAGGAAGAAACACCCATCCTCTCCTCCCCTCTCCTCTCCTCCCCACTCCTCTCCTCCCCTCTCCCCTCTTCTACTCCCCTCCTCCCCCTCCCCCATCACCCCACTCCCCCCATCACCCCACCCCTCCCCCATCACCCCACTCCCCCCATCACCCCACCCCTCTCCTCCCCTCTCCCCTCCACTACTCCCCTCTCCCCTCTTCTCCTCCCCTCTCCCCTCTTCTACTCCCCTCTCCCCCACCCTCCCATCACCCCTCCCCTCCTCCCCCTCCCCCATCACCCCACCCCTCTCCTCTCCTCCCCTCTCCCCTCTTCTACTCCCCTCTCCCCTCTTCTCCTCCCCTCTCCCCTCTCCCCTCTTCTCCTCCCCTCTCCCCCACCCTCCCATCACCCCTCCCCTCCTCCCCTCTCCCCCTCCCCCATCACCCCACCCCTCCCCTCCTCCCCTCTCCCCCTCACTGTTCTCACTGTTCTCACTGCTCTCACTGCTCACTGTACTCACTGTTCTCACTGCTCTCACTGCTCTCACTGTTCTCACTGTTCTCACTGTTCTCACTGATCTCACTGCTCTCACTGTTCTCACTGTTCTCACTGCTCTCACTGCTCTCACTGTTCTCACTGCTCACTGTACTCACTGTTCTCACTGCTCTCACTGTTCTCACTGCTCTCACTGTTCTCACTGTTCTCACTGCTCACTGTACTCACTGTTCTCACTGCTCTCACTGCTCTCACTGTACTCACTGTTCTCACTGTACTCACTGTTCTCACTGTTCTCACTGTTCCCACTGTTCTCACTGCTCACTGTACTCACTGTTCTCACTGCTCTCACTGCTCTCACCGTTCTCACCGTTCTCACTGCTCTCACTGCTCACTGTACTCACTGTTCTCACTGCTCTCACTGTTCTCACTGCTCTCAATATTCACTGTACTCACTATTCTCACTGCTCTCACTGCTCTCACTGTTCTCACTGTTCTCACTGCTCTCACTGTTTTCACTGCTCTCACTGTTCTCACTGATCTCACTGCTCACTGTACTCACTGTTCTCATTGCTCTCACTGTTCTCATTGTTCTCACTGTTCTCACTGTTCTCACTGCTCTCACTGCTCACTGCTCTCACTGCTCTCACTGCTCTCACTGTTCTCACTGCTCTCACTGCTCTCACTGCTCACTGTACTCACTGTTCTCACTGCTCTCACTGTTCTCATTGTTCTCACTGTTCTCACTGCTCTCACTGCTCACTGCTCTAACTGTTCTCACTGCTCTCACTGCTCTCACTGTTCTCACTGTTCTCACTTTTCTCACTGCCAAGTGTTCTCACTGCTCCCTGTACTGATGATGCAGCTTACATTCAGATTGACAGAGCTTGTTAGAGTGACTCATGGAGTGGAAAGTAGAAGGGGGAGCACACTTTGTGTGTGGGTGTGGGTGTGTGTGTGCGTGTGTGTTCGTTTAGGGTCACAGTTTCTCCACTCATTCAGAGAGAATTTTGTAAAGTTGTTTCCAGTGGGCTGATCTTGTGAACATTGGAATTCAGAGCTGCCATGCCAAACCAGTTATAGTATGAGGAGAGGAACACCTAATGACTATCAACTACCTCAGCTCTTACCCCAGCCAATCAGTCTCAGACTGCTGCTACAGTTAGGCAGCTTCAGAACACATTACTGTCTCCATTTAACATTCAGAGATACTTGGATAGGGTGTTTTCGTAGCATTGGATACATTAGTATACATTATACATTGGTAGGGTTGAAATATTTGAATCAGGCTCAAGTCAAGCTATTGACTGAGTGACCATTCGTCTAGTTGCCGGAAGTTGCTTCACTGTTGAATACCCGTTCCAACAATATGCTGACCTCTGATTATTAGTTTGTTAGAAAAAGCAGAATTTTTATGTCATGTCATTTAGCAGACGCTTTTATCCAAGGGGACTTACAGTCATGTGTGCATACACTTTATACCTATGGGTGGTCCGGGAATGGAAACCACTATCCTGGCGTTGCAAAAGCCATGTGTCACGGCTTTCTTCCAGTGAAGGAGAGGCGGACCAAAACGCAGCGTGGTTATAGTTCATGGTTCTTTAATAAGAAAACTCAAACATGAACAAACTACAAAACAATAAACGTGAAAACCGTAACAGTCCTAACTGGTGCATAAAACACAAAGACAGGAAACAATCACCCACAAAATACCCAAAAATATGGCTGCCTAAATATGGCTCCCAATCAGAGACAACGATAAACACCTGCCTCTGATTGAGAACCACTCCAGGCAACCATAGACTTACCTAGACACCTAAAAGAACACAACCCCAAAAATCTACAAAAACCCCTCTACAAGACAAAACACATAAATCACCCATATCACACCCTGGCCTAACCAAAAT
This sequence comes from Oncorhynchus mykiss, assembly GCF_057628025.1. Lineage (NCBI taxonomy): Eukaryota > Metazoa > Chordata > Actinopteri > Salmoniformes > Salmonidae > Oncorhynchus > Oncorhynchus mykiss. The sequence continues at coordinate 36,420,638 of NC_143044.1, read as the reverse complement.
AATAAAGAAAACAAAGATAACTAAGGCCAGGGCGTGACACCATGCTCTACCAACTGAGCTACAGTGGAGCATTTAGAGCATTTAGTGGAGCGTTTAGAGCATGTGTCAAACTTATTTGAGTGTCTGCGGGTTTTCGCTCCTCCTTTGTACGTCATTGATGAATTAAGGTCACTAGTTAGTAAAGAACTCCCCTCACCTGGTTGTCTAGGTCTTAATTGATAAGAACAATCAAAAACCCGCTGACACTCGGTTTCGGAGCATTTAGAGGCACATTTAGAGCATTTAGTGAATAATAAATAGCCTATGCAAATCCAGTGGAGCATTTAGTAATAGGTTCAGCTAAGTTATCTGAAACTATAGGCATCATGCAGAGGTGTTGAACCCTTTAGCTTGTGTGGTGTTATGCATTACCAACGTCCTATTCAGCTGCACAATCAGGATTGTCATTGTTGCTGACCACACCAAACACAAAACCCCTGAGCAATTCTTCACTAGTCTCTTGTCCCTGCCGGACCAGGGTTCAAATACCATTTGAAATTGTTTGTGTCATCGTCAGCTGTGCTTTATTGAGCTTGCCTGTTGCAATGTGACCAATAGAAAAGTCCCAAAACACACCTGACACTGCAGACAGCTTTAAGCAATGCTCAAAGTATTTGTAAGATTTCAAATACTATTTGAACCCATGTTTGCTACTCTCCCCACCATGTGGTAAAGAAGTAAAAAAGAGAGACGGGGAGCTGAGAGGGATTTTTCTGTTACGCCTTACAGTATCTCTGGGCTGGCTTCTGTACTATTTCATTTAGTTTTTCCACAATTAATATAACATTTATACATACAATACCAGTCAAAAGTTTGGACACACCTGCTCATTCAAGGGTTTTTCTTTATTTTCACTATTTTCTACATTGTAGAATAATAGTAAAGACATCAAAACTATGAAATAACACATATGGAAACATGTAGTAACCATGAAAGACTCATGAAGTAACCAAAAAATTGTTAAACAAATCAAAATAGATTTTAGATTTTAGATTTGTCAAAGAAGCCACCAATTGCCTTGATGACAGCTTTGCACACTCTTGGCATTCTCTCAACTAGCTTCACCTGGAATGCTTTTCCAACAGTCTTGAAGGAGTTCCCACATATGCTCAGCACTTGTTGGCTACTTTTCCTTCACTCTGCGGTCCAACTCATACCATCTCAACTGGGTTGGGGTCGGGTGATTGTGGAGGCCAGGTCATCTAATGCAGCACTCCATCACTCTCCTTCTTGGTCAAATAATCCTAACACAGTCTGGAGGTGTGTTGGGTCATTATCCTGTTGAAAAACAAATGATAGTCCCACTGAGCTCAAACCAGATGGGATATTGAATTCTAAATAAATTACTGACAGTGTCACCAGCAAAGCACCCGCACACCATCACACCTCTTCCTCCATGCTTCACGGTGGGAACCACACATGCGGAGATCATCCGTTCACCTACTCTGCGTCTCACAAAGATATGGCGGTTGGAACCAAAAATCTCCAATTTGGACTTAACAGACAAAATTACAGATTTCCACCAGTCTAATGTCCATTGCTCGTGTTTTTTGGACCAAGTCTTATTCTTATTATTGGCGTCCTTTAGTAGTGTTTTCTTTGCAGCAATTCGACCACAAAGGCCTAATTAACGCAGTCTCCTCTGAACAGTTGATGTTGAGATGTGTCTGTTACTTGAACTCTTTGAAGCATTTATCTGGGCTGCAATCTGAGGTGCAGTTAACTCTAATGAACTTATCCTCTGTAGCAGAGGTAACTCTGGGTCTTCCTTTCTTGTGGCGGTCCTCATGAGAGCCAGTTTCATCATAGCGCTTGATGGTTTCTGCTACTGCACTTTAAGAAACTTTCAAAGTTCTTGACATTTTCCGGATTGACTGACCTTCATGTCTTAAAGTAATGATGGACTATTTCTCTTTGCTTATTTGAGTTGTTCTTGCCATATTATGTATACCAACCCAACCTTGTCACTACACAACTGATTGGCTCAAACGTATTGAGAAGGAAAGAAATTCCACATATGAAATTTTAACAAGACACAACTGTTAATTGAAATGCTTTCCAGGTGACTACCTCAGGAAGCTGGTTGTGAGAATGCCAAGAGTGTGCAAAGTTGTCATCAAGGCAAAGGGTGGCTACTTTGAAGAATCTCATATATAAAATACATTTTGATTTGTTTAACACTGTTTTGTTTACTACATGATTCCATATGTGTTGTTTCATAGTTTTGATGTCTTCATTATTATTATACAATGTAGAAAATAGTCAAAATAAAGAAAAACGCTTGAATGAGTAGGCATGTCCAAACTTTTGACAGGTACTGTACATAGATCCACAAGACTCGACATGACTAGGCAAGGACTCGACATGACTAGGCAAGAATTCGACATGACTAGGCAAGGACTCGACATGACTAGGCAAGGACTCGACATGACTAGGCAAGGATTCGACATGACTAGGCAATAATTCGACATGACTAAGCAAGGACTCAACATGACTAGGCAAGAATTCAACATGACTAGGCAAGGACTCTACATGACTAGGCAAGGACTCTACATGACTAGGCAAGGACTCTACATGACTAGGCAAGGACTCGACATGACTAGGCAAGGACTCGACATGACTAGGCAAGGACTCTACATGACTAGGCAAGGACTCTACATGACTAGGCAAGGACTCTACATGACTAGGCAAGGACTCGACATGACTAGGCAAGGGCTCGACATGACTAGGCAAGGTCTCGACATGACTAGGCAAGGGCTCGACATGACTAGGCAAGGACTCGACATGACTAGGCAAGGGCTCGACATGACTAGGCAAGGACTCGACATGACTTGGCAAGGACTTATTGCACAGAACATTTAAAAAAATCTACAAACGTTAATGACATCACACTTGCTCAGACCCACATGTTGACACCGTATCAGTGCTTTTCCATATTTATTCAATGTTTTGTTTATTTATGATATTGTTTCTTATTTATTATCATAATCAATAGCCATTGGTTTCAGCCATTAGTTGTTTCCAATGCTTGTAAGACTCTGCCCCATATGGCTTCAGATTGTTTTCTTGTTTTATTTTTCAAAATGTAAATAATAAAGCATTTGATTCTACCCTTCTCTTAAAGTTGGAGTATCATTTGACTTCCAGTATTTAAGTAATGTCTTCTTCAATATAAGTGACAAAAATAATATTGTCCAACCCATTGGGTATTTCACCACGCCCTCATATGTCATGTCTTGAAATATGTTGATAGATGGATTAAAAGTAAACTTAAATTGTAAAACTTCTGACAGCCAGCTTTTTAACTCTGCCCATAACTTTTGGGCTTTATAGCACTCCCAGAAGGCATTAATTATTGAGTCATTGTTAGTTAAGACATGACTCTGCCGTTGTGCTGTAGAATTTATGAATTTTGTCTCTTGAATAATACATTATTTACATTAGTTTATACTGAATTAAGAGTACATTTTCGTGAACTGTAATTTTGTTAATTATGTTCCAACACTCCCTCCATCTTGTGCCAATATCAGTTATTTTTAAGTCTTGGTTCCAATAGTTAATATTTTTTCTAAGAGATTGTCAGTTGGTTAGTCTTTCTGCAAGGTTTTGTATATCTTACCTATTCTAAAACTAATGCTATCAACTTTCACCAGATGCAAAACATGCCTACCTGGGTCTCGGGTAAGATTAATCGAATCCCCTCAGTAATACCACTGAGGTGTCACCTACTGAGTGATTTGTGACACAGTGCTGCTATTCGCTAGACTGAGCAGAGTTCAAAGGGCACAGAGACAGGAAATGGGGGGACCCAGGGTCATCTGTATAGGGACATGCGTGAGATGCCACAGCCTAACGTCGTAGCTCAGCGGTTTCTTAATGACCTGCTCTCTACAGGCATGCAGGGAGCACTTCCAGTCTTCCACCACAATTTATAACCCTTGTTATGGTGACCACAGGAGATCCCTGAAACACACACACACCAGAAACATTCCTGTCCTTCATCCAGCCTTATCAGATGAAGAATCAGTCTCCCTATATCCATTATGGAGTAGATTTAACAGATGATAGCTGTCACTAGCTCTGCATGCTCCACTGTCCTACTGTTAGAGAATAGAACTCAGAAGGGGAAGGGATCCACTGTCCTACTGTTAGAGAATAGAACTCAGGAGGGGAAGGGATCCACTGTCCTACTGTTAGAGAATAGAACTCAGGAAGTCTTTTCTTCCCCTGGCTGCTCTAACAAATGTTTATATGGGTGGCCCGGTTTCCTGTAAGACTTAGGGTGGTGTGTGTGTGTGCATACATAAACAAGGGAGGAGGAGGATGTTGTCAGAATATCAGTAAACTTCCATATAAAGGAAATGATAAATGTTCTGAGGATTCAAGGAACAGTGGAACGCTGTGAACTGGTTGTGTTATGACCTCTTGGAGTGCATCCCAAATGTCACCATATTCCTTAGGGGCCCTGATCAAATGTAGTGCACTATGTAGGGAATAGGGTGCCATTTGGAATGCACCTTGTTGTTTTTGGGTTGTTTTCTGTTCCTGCGTTCCTGCGTTCCTCTGTTCTGTCTTTCAGGACAAATTTGATTACTGGAACTCTCTGTGGAGGAAGCTGGCAGACACTAAAAGAGAGGATGTTATTCTGACCTCATAGGCAGACAGACAGGCAGACAGACAGACAGACAGACAGACAGGCAGGCAGGCAGGCAGGCAGGCAGACGGACACACGGGCAGACAAACGGACACACGGGCAGACAGACAGACCACTTTTTTGACAGTTCCCAGTCCCTCTGTTCTCCCATGTGGCATAGCATGCCTATGCCAGTCCTCTGCACTGGGCCTGGTTTTCTGATAACAATGGAGCTTAGGCTTACGAGTGTTTTAACGATGCATCTTAAAAATAACGGCCGAAGATGTCACATCCATTTCCCAAAATGCCACGTAGTGCACTCGTTACAAAGTGAAACTTAACCAAGACTTACAGGAGCTGTCCCATGCTGAAGATGAATCCAGAATATAGGCTAAAGAGCTCGCTGTAGCTCTTAAATGATTTATGGTTATTCAAAACCATATTTTTCGAAATATATTTTTTACATAATACAGTTTTGTAACATTTCAAGTACTATTTGAACCCATGTTTGCTACTCTCCCCACCATGTGGTAAAGAAGTAAAAAAGAGAGACGGGGAGCTGAGAGGGATTTTTCTGTTACGCCTTACAGTATCTCTGGGCTGGCTTCTGTACTGTTTCATTTAGTTTTTCCACAATTAATATAACATGTATACATACAATACCAGTCAAAAGTTTGGACACACCTGCTCATTCAAGGGGTTTTCTTTATTTTTACTATTTTCTACTATTTTCTAGAATAATAGTAAAGACATCAAAACTATGAAATAACACATATGGAAACATGTAGTAACCAAAAAGGTGTTAAACAAATCAAAATATATTTTAGATTTGTCAAAGTAGCCACCCGTTGCCTTGATGACAGCTTTGCACACTCTTGGCATTCTCTCAACCAGCTTCACCTGGAATGCTTTTCAGGGAGTTCCCACATATGCTGAGCACTTGTTGGCTGCTTTTCCTTCAGTCTGCGGTCCGACTCATCCCAAACCATCTCAATTTGTTTGGGGTCGGGGGATTGTGGAGGCCAGGTCATCTGATGCAGCAGTCCCACTAAGCCCAAACCAGATGGGATGGCATATCGCTGCAGAATGCTGTGGTAGCCATGCTGGTTAAGTGTGCCTTGAATTCTAAATAAATCACAGACATTGTCACCAGCAAAGCACCCCCACACCATAACACCTCCTCCTCCATGCTTTATGGTGGGAAATACACAAGTGGAGAGCATCCGTTCACCCACACTGCGTCTCACATAGACACAGAGGTTGGAACCAAAATCTCCAATTTGGACTCCAGACCAAAGGACACATTTCCACCAGTCCAATGTCCATTGCTCATGTTTCTTGGCCCAAGCAAGTCTCTTCTTCTTATTTAGTAGTAGTTTCTTTGCAGCAATTCGACCATGCAGGCCTGATTCACACAGTCTCCTCTGAACAGTTGATGTTGAGATGTGTCTGTTACCGGTCCTCATGAGAGCCAGTTTCATCATAGGCCTTGATGGTTTTTGCGACTGCACTTGAGGAAACTTTCAAAGTTCTTGAAATGTTCCGTATTGACTGACCTTCATGTCTTAAAGTAATGATGGACTGTCGTTTCTCTTTGCTTATTTGAGCTGTTCTTGCCAGAATATGGACTTTTACCAAATAGGGCTATCTTATGTATACCTCCCTACCTTGTCACAGCACAACTGATTGGCTCAAACACATTTGAAGGAAAGAAATTCCACACATTCACTTTTTAGATGGCACACCTGTTAACTGAAATGCATTCCAGGTGACTACCTCATGAAGCTGGTTGAGAGAATGTGAAGGGTGTGCAAAGCTGTCATCAGAGCAAAGGGTGACTATTTGAAGTATTTCAAATATAACATGTATTTTGATTTGTTTAACACTTTTTTGGTTACTACATGATTCCATATGTGTTATTTCATAATTTTGATGTCTTCACTATTATTTTACAATGTAGAAAATAGTAAAAATAAAGAAATACGCTTGAATGAGTAGGCGTTCTAAAACTTTTGACTGGTAGTGTATGTAACATGTTTTTATTTATGTATCCTTTAGTTAACTGGTCAGTTAACAACTAACTTATTTTCCATGACAGCCAACCCCGACGATGCTGGGCCAATTCTACACCGCCCTGTAGCACTCCCAATAATGGCCGGTTGTTATACAGCCTGCTCCACTTGGGAGCCTTTGTATTATGTTGTATTATGTTGTCCATGTGTTATGTATTTAATATGTTATATTATGTTGTCCATGTGTTATGTATTTAAGATGTTGTATTATGTTATATTATGTTGTCCATGTGTTATGTATTTAATATGTTATATTATGTTGTCCATGTGTTATGTATTTAAGATGTTGTATTATGTTATATTATGTTGTCCATGTGTTATGTATTTAAGATGTTGTATTATGTTATATTATGTTGTCCATGTGTTATGTATTTAAGATGTTGTATTATGTTGTCCATGTGTTATGTATTTAATATGTTATATTATGTTGTCCATGTGTTATGTATTTAAGATGTTGTATTATGTTATATTATGTTGTCCATGTGTTATGTATTTAAGATGTTGTATTATGTTGTCCATGTGTTATGTATTTAAGATGTTATATTATGTTGTCCATGTGTTATGTATTTAAGATGTTGTATTATGTTGTCCATGTGTTATGTATTTAATATGTTATATTATGTTGTCCATGTGTTATGTATTTAAGATGTTGTATTATGTTATATTATGTTGTCCATGTGTTATGTATTTAAGATGTTGTATTATGTTGTATTATGTTGTCCATGTGTTATGTATTTAAGATGTTGTATTATGTTATATTATGTTGTCCATGTGTTATGTATTTAAGATGTTATATTATGTTGTCCATGTGTTATGTATTTAAGATGTTATATTATGTTGTCCATGTGTTATGTATTTAAGATGTTATATTATGTTGTCCATGTGTTATGTATTTAAGATGTTATATTATGTTGTCCATGTGTTATGTATTTAAGATGTTATATTATGTTGTCCATGTGTTATGTATTTAAGATGTTATATTATGTTGTCCATGTGTTATGTATTTAAGATGTTATATTATGTTGTCCATGTGTTATGTATTTAAGATGTTGTATTATGTTGTCCATGTGTTATGTATTTAAGATGTTATATTATGTTGTCCATGTGTTGACCTCTAGTAAAAATGAACAATTGCAAATCATACTGGGTCGTATTCTAGTGAGCTCTGCCCCAAAACAAGGCCAATAATAATACCCAGTGTGATTTGCAGTTCATTTTGGTTCATTTTCACAAATACATTGACATTTTGGTAATTTAGCACACACTCTTAGTCATAGCAAGTACAACATTTCTGTAAACCGTTACTGAGAATGGTGCTGCTGTTCGGGCCAGCTACTTGCAAATGTATTTTTGTATTTAAATACAAAATACATGTATTTCAATGAAATACTTTTCAATACAAGTATGGTATTTTGTCATAGAAAGAGAGAGAGAGAGAGAGAGAGAGAGAGAGAGAGATAGAAAGAGAGAGAGAGGGAGAGAGAGATTTGGAGCAAAATAGAGAGATAGGGAGATTTCGCGTGAAATAGAGAGATTTAGAGAGAGAGAGAGAGATTTGGTGTTTAAATATAGGAATAGGGAGAAATTTGGAGAGAAATAAAGAGAGAAAGATTTGGATAAAAATATAGAGATAGAGAAAGATTTTGAGAGAAAAGGAGAGAGAGACAGAGAGTGGGGGAGGCCCTCAGGGAAACAGATAGAGCGATCAGCTGCCGTCTCCTCTCAGTTGGGACTATGTTGTAAATGTTCACGCTGGAAGGTAGACTGGGAAAACAGTGCGTGGGACGCTTTATGTCTTTTCATTCTTCCCTCCCTCCCTCTCTATTTTCCCTTCATGATGTGAATCTCTGGGAGCTACCAGTCTTTCATCTTTTTTGGTCTTTTATTTTAGAACACCGCAAGCTTCTTTTCTTGTGCACACAAAATATCAGTTACCTCCACAGAGGGAGAAAACAAGAGCAACACAGCCCTCAGCGACAGACATATATCAAGGGAGACATTAGAATCCCAAAATGTATGGGGACTCGTTTTAACTATTTCCCTTCAGGAGCAGGGGAGCAAAGGGGAGCAAGGAACAAATATGGAACAGCTGCTGAGAAAAGAAAAGAGTAAAGCTAACCTGTACTCTCTCAAAGCGTCTCACTCAAACACACACAATCACACAGTCTCACGCAGTGTGGAGTAGGTACAAATAAACAAAGAGTCACAGCGCGCCACCTTGTATGGAGTCAAGCAGAAGCCCACATAACAGCCTTGATCTTAATTTGATCACCCTGTTGTTTAATTTGATCACACTGTTGCTGGACATCTTTCCTGCAATGCATGAAATGTAAAACTTGTAGTGTATTTGAGGTTTAAAAAGGCTTCTGAAGTTTGTATTTTCCACTTTGAGATTTCAGGAGTAATTTCAGGCGTAATTTTTTTTAAATTTATTTTTCTTAAATAGTATCAACCCTAACAAAAATGCCCATAATTTATAATCCACATAATAATTCACATTTTCAGTTGCTGCGGGATTATTTTCCTGCTGTAGCAAACTGGCTCAAATTAAGATACTACATATGTATAGATTTATAAGCCTCATTCAATATGACAAGCCTGAAAAGTGCTTCAATTATCCTGAGTGAAAAATCGAAACAAAAATCCATACTTGGCCACATCCAGGCCATAATACATATTTAATAGTGTGGTATTAATTATGAAGTACCTCCTCTCTACATTGGTTGGTCTGTCTAGGGGTTGAGTTGCTCAGGGCTAAGGCTGGGCTGAGGCTGGGGTAGGGGTAGGGTGAGGCTGGGGTCTGTCTGTACCGCGGTAGATCAACACAGATGTAGCCCATGGGGAATGACTGCGGACGGCCGACAATTAGCAACATAATATATAATTGGTCCTACTATAGGACCAATGTTCCCTCTAATTTTCTTCTGCACAGAGCAAATTTCAGGTCTGCTGAGCTCACACTTGAACATTGTGAAAATTCTGTGCAACTTCTGGTGCGCTTTTACTGTGAACACTGAGGCTGTACCTTTTTTAAATGAGTTTTAACAGTGGCCAAGTAGGCTACTGTGGCTATTTGATCATAATGGAGGCCTATCAGAGTGGCTACCATCAAAAACCATGGAGAAAACGCATCCCATAACATTTTAACATGGAAATGGCTGTTCTATCATTCAGCCTACAGTAGCAGCCAATGTTTGGTGTTCAATGTAGACCTACATTCCATGAGACTTCTGAAAAAAACATGCAGGGCTTGACAACATGTTTATCCACTTGTCCTTCAGACAAGGAGGTGACTGAAACCACACTACAAAATTAAATGCATCATTATTCCCATTCCATTATTACAGGGAATCAGACATATGATGATCTGCATATTGGCAACACTGCCCTTTTACAGAAAAAAATAGCTATTTACCTTACTTGCTTTTCAAAGATGTCTAGAAATGTGCATGTTTTGTGCTCTTGTAGGAAGAAACCACTCCCCCATTGCCGACTTCAAATGATCTATAACAAGGCTAATAACTCACTAACTAGCAAAGGATATGAACAAATGTGCACATGTGGCTACATGCAGCTCTCGCTTTGATCTCAAAACCAGCACATCTACTGGCACAGATCCATATATGGCAATGGTCTATTTGCATATAGGAATATAGAGTTGGGCCTGAGTCCTGCCTGTCAATGCAATAGAATCCTACTCCTATGCTCTGTTACTACAAGAACATCTCTTGCATGGTTCGGTATGTTGCATTGAAAGTGACGAATATTGCGTTGATTCGATTACAATTCCCACAGCAGAGGGAAACGTTGATAGTGTTAACTAAAGGGGAAAACTAGAAGTGAAGTTCAATCTTGTGCTTCTCTGAGCAGGCTGATATTTCTTCTGTGCGGCAGTCCCTGGGGAGCTGCGCACCCGCGCGCGGTTTAGAGGAAACATTGCATAGGAGCCTGATCTGTTAGCTGGTGCCTGTAGCTTAGCTACATACTACATAGCACTAGGATGATTCTTGACTTTATTTTATGTAGATAGACCTCTTCCTATAAATACAATGGAAGATTCTAAGGCTGATATGCACATTTACTGCAAACTAAGACAGTCCGAAGTTGTTGGGTATACTTCTGTGGTGACTTTATTTAGAGTTCTTGTTCAACCTTCACTGTGATGATGGGCAGACAGCTGTGGAACTGTATAAACTGAGATTAAAAGAAACACAAACACCTCTGTCAACACAGAATGACCTAGAAGAGGTTTTCTGTTGTAAAGCATGCAAGTGGATCGTCACACACACACACACACCCACACACACACACACACACACACACACACACACACACACACACACACACACACACACACACACACACACACACACACACGCACACACACACACACACACAGACACACACACACACACACGCAGACACACACACACACACACACACACACACACACACACACACACACACACACACACACACACACACACACACACACACACACACACACGCAGACACACACAGACACACACTCACACACACCTCTTCACATCTCTTGTGCTATGTTTAGTGTGTGAGCATAGAACAACAAAAGCAAAGCGCTCCGCTCTGTGAAATTCTTTCTTTTGCTGGAGAGATTTCTTTGTCCCTGCACCCACACACACTGGATATATCCCAAATGGTACCCAATTCCCTGCATAGGGCACTATGGGCCCTGGTCAACAGTAGTGCACTCTATAGGGAATAGGGAGCCATTTGGGACACACCAATGCATCACACCCAGCTCTCAGAACAATGAGGAGAGCTACTAACGTTGTCGGGGAAAGGTGTGGAAGGTTATATATGTGTGTATGTGTGTGTGTGTGTGTGTGCGTGTGTATGGAAAGGTGTGGAAGCAGTGTAGCCTCTAAAAGCACCTTTCAGCATTTTCACTGCCAGGAGAGAAACAACTAGAGAAATCATTTAAATAATAGTTGTTGTTCTATTGCCATATTAGACTAATGGGATGTTCCTGATCCAACACGTTACGGAGCGGTTGCTTGTTCTATGCATATGGTCTATTTTTATGTATAAGTAAATTCATCTACAGTATGCAGAATAGCTTTGTGTTCTATGATCATTGTTCTATGATTGGTATTGAGGCATTAGTCAGATTTGAGTCAGACAGTGCAGTATAGTGATAGTCTAGCAGTGTGTTAGCCTACAGCAGGGGTATTCAAACCCTGGAGTTCTGAAGTACAGCTGTTTTTCTGTTCCCAGGTCTAAATCTGATTAGAGTGGAAGAGTTAAAGAAAAGCAGTGGAACTGGCTTTGGGGACCTTATTTGAATTTGAGGGGCCTCTAGTTTCTAGTTCAAAAATGTTCCTCGAGGTTCAAACCAGAACCTTTTTATGATGGGAGGGTCTCAATTTTTATACTTTTTAATAATATATTGTAGAGGTGGCAGCCTATCAGATTGGAGATGTGGCTTTCAGATAGTTATTTTTGGTCACCCGTTAGCGTAAATGTTATTCCTTCTTATCATGTTAAGTTTGTACACTGCATATTAAAATATTCCTTGAATAGTTATGCATGTTACATACTCTAATATAATATAAACATTGCTGATCACATACAGTAATAAACTGGTAACTATTCCAACTTTGGGATTTGCATAGGCTCTCGAGGAACTCATACGCCTATGTTAGCCTCATTGAAGCCACAAAACTGTCAGATTTCAACCTTAATTATGATTTATTTTTTTTCACCTTTATTAAACCAGGTAGGCTAGTTGAGAATAAGTTCTCATTTACAACTGCGACCTGGCCAAGATAAAGCAAAGCAGTGTGACAAAAACAACAACACAGAGTTACACATGGAATAAACAAACAAACAGTCAATAATACAATAGAAAAAGTCTATATATAGTGTGTGCAATTGTGGTAGGATAAATTAGGTAAGGCATTAAATAGGCCATAGTGCCGAAATAATTATAATATAGCAATTAAACACTGGAGTGATAGATGTACAGAAGATGAATGTGCAAGTAGAGATACTGGGGTGCAAAGGAGCAAAATAGATAAATAAATAAACAGTATGGGGATGAGGTCGTTGGATGGGCTATTTACAGATGGGCTATGTTCAGGTGCAGTGATCTGTGAGCTGCTCTGACAGCTGGTGCTTAAAGTTAGTGAGGGAGATATGAGTCTCCAGCTTTAGTGATTTTTGCAGTTCGATTCAGTCATTGGCAGCAGAGAACTGGAAAGAAAGGCTGCCAAAGGAGGAATTGGCTTTGGGGGTGCCCAGTGAAATATACCTTCTGGAGCGAGTGCTGGTGACCAGTGACCTGAGATAAGGCGGAGCTTTACCTAGCAAAGACTTATAGATGAGCTGGAGCCAGTGGGTTTGGCAACGAATATGTAGCGAGGACCAGCCAACGAGAGCATACTTTGTTGCGAAATAGGAAGCCGATTCTAGATGTAATTTTGGATTGGAGATGCATAATGTGAGTCTGGAAGGAGAGTTTACAGTCTAGCCAGACACCTAAGTATTTGTAGTTGTCCACATATTCTAAGTCAGAACCTTCCAGAATAGTGATGCTAGTCGGGCGGGCGGGTGCAGGCAGCGATTGGTTGAAAAGCATGCATTTAGTTTTAGGCCACGGAAAGAGTGTTGTATGGCATTGAAGCTCGTCTGGAGGTTAGTTAACACAGTGTCCTAAGAAGGGCCAGGACAACAGGCCCTCTGATTTGACACACTGAACTCTGTCAGAGAAGTAGTTGGTGAACCAGGCGAGGCAGTCATTTGAGAAACCAAGGCTGTTGAGTCTGCCGATAAGAATGTGGTGATTGACAGAGTTGAAAACCTTGGCTAGGTCGATGAATACAGCTGCACAGTATTGTCTCTTATCGATGGAGGTTATGATATCGTTTAGGACCTTGAGCGTGGCTGAGGTGCACCCATGACCTGCTCGGAAACCAGATTGCATAGCGGAGAAGGTACAGTGGGATTTCAAATGGTCGCTGATCTGTTTGTTAACTTGGCTTTCGAAGACCTTAGAAAGGCAGGGTAGAATAGATATTGGTCTGTAGCAGCTTGGGTCTAGAATGTCTCTCCCTTTGAAGAGGGGGATGACCACTGCAGCTTTCCAATCTTTGGGGATCTCAGACGATACGAAAGAGAGTTTGAACAGGCTAGTAATAGGGGTTGCAACAATTTTGGCGGATAATTTTAGAAAGAGAGGGTCCAAATTGTCTAGCCTGGCTGATTTGTAGGGGTCCAGATTTTGCAGCTCTTTCAGAACATCAGCTATCTGGATTTGGGTGAAGGAGAAATGGTGTCTTGGGCAAGTTGCTGTGGGTGGTGCAGGTTCTGTTGACTGTTGGGGTAGCCAAGTGGAAAGCATTGCCTCCTGTAGAGAAATGGTTATTGAAATTCTCAATTATCGTGGATTTATCGGTGGTGACAGTGTTTCCTAGCCTCAGTGCAGTGGACAGCTGGGAGGAGGTGCTCTTATTCTCCATGAACTTTACAGTGTCCCAGAACTTTTTGAAGTTTGTGCCACAGGATGCACATTTCTGTTTGAAAACTAGCCTTTGCTTTCCTAACTGCCTGTGTACAATGGTTCCTAACTTCCCTGAAAAGTTGCATATCGCGAGGTTATTCGATGGTAATGCAGTATGCCACAGGATGTTTTTGTGCTGGTCAAGAGCTGTCAGGTCTGGAGTGAACCAAGGGCCATATCTGTTCCTGCTTCTACATTTTTTTGAACGGGGCATGCTTATTTAAGATGGTGAGGAAAGCACTTTTAAAGAATAACCAGGCATCCTTTACTGACGAGATGAGGTCAATATCCTTCCAAGATACCCGGGCCGGGTCGATTAGAAAGGCCTGCTTGCTGAAGTGTTCTTGTGAGCACTTGACAGTGATGAGGGGTGGTCGTTTGACTGCAGAACCATTTCGGACGCAGGCAATGAGGCAGTGATCGCTGAGATCCTGGTTGAAGACAGCAGAGGTGTATTTGGACGGCAGGTTGGTTAGGATGATATCTATGAGAGTACCCTTGTTTACGGATTTGGGGTTGTACCTGGTAGGTTCATTGATCATTTGTGTGAGATTGAGGGCATCAAGCTTAGATTGTAGGATGGCCAGGGTGTTAAGCATGTTCCAGGTTAGGTCATCTAACAGCACGAGCTCTGAAGATAGTTGGGGGGCAATCAATTCACATATGGTGTCCAGGGCACAGCTGGTGGCAGAGGGTGGTCTATAGCAAGCGGCAACGGTGACAGACTTGTTTCCTGAAGGACGGACTTTTATAAGTAGAAGCTCAAATTGTTTGGACACAGACCTGGATAGTAAGACAGAAGTCTGCAGGCTATCGCTGCAGTAGATTGCAACTCCGCCCCCTTTGGCAGTTCTATCTTGTCGTAAAATGTTGTAGTTAGGGATGGAAATTTCAGGGTTTTTGGTGGTCTTCCTAAGCCAGGATTCAGACACGGCTAGGACATCCGGGTTGTCGGAGTGTGCTAAAGCAGTGAATAAAACAAACTTAGGGGGGAGGCTTCTAATGTTAACATGCATGAAACCAAGGCTTTTATGGTTACAGAAGTCAACAAATGAGAGCGCCTGGGGAATGGGAGTGGAGCTGGGCACTGCAGGGCCTGGATTAACCTCTACATCATCAGAAGAACAGAGGAAGAGTAGGATAAGGGTACGGCTAAAGGCTATCTTAACTGGTTGTCTAGTACGTTTGGAACAGAGACTAAAAGGAACATGTTTCTGGGCACTTTAGAATAGATTCAAGGCATAATGTACAGACAAAAAGGTATGGTAGAATGTGAATACAGTGGAAGTAAACCTAGGCATTGTGTGATGATGAGAGAGATATTGTCTCTAGAAACATCATTTAAACCAGGTGAGGTCACCGCATGTGTGGGAGGTGGAACTAAAGGGTTAGCTAAGGCATATTGAGCCGGGCTCAAAGCTCTACAGGGAGAGGCATGCGTAGCCGAGTGATCATAGGGGTCCAGTGAGTAGCTAGGCGGTCTGGAGACATGGCGATTCAGACAGCTAGCGGTGCCGGGGCTAGCAAGCTAGCAGAGGCGCCTTAGAGGGACGTCGCGACGGAAGAAGTCTGTTGTAGCCCCCTCGTGCAGTTACGTCGGCAGACCAATCGTGATGGATCAGCAGGGCTCTGTGTAGTAAAAGGGTCCAGGCCAATTGACAAAATAGGTATAATGGCCCAAGAAATTGGCCGATGGGCCTCTTCAGCTAACAGTCCGATATGCTCTAGATAGCTAGCGGGCCGCGGCTTGCAGGCTAGCATATGGGCATTCAGGGGACGTCACGACGGACGAGCCTGTTGAAAAAAACCCTTGGGCAGATTACATTGGTTGTCCAGTCGTGATGGATCAGCGGGGCTCCTTATCGGCTGTAAAAGGGGTCCAGGCCAATTGGCAAAATAGGTATTGTAGCCCAAGAAGTGGCTGATGGACCTCTTCAGCTAGCCGGGAGATGGGCCTAGCATAGGCTAGCTCCAGGCTAATTGGTACTTGCTTCGGGACAGTGACATTAGCCAGAAGTGGCCACTCAGATAGCAGCTGCGATGGTCCAGGTGAAAAGGTTGAGAGCTTGCGGTAGGAATCCGGAGATATGGAATCCGGAGAAATAAGTCCGATATGCTCTGGTTTGAATCGCACTGTGCAAACTGGCAAGAGTTGTCCGGGCTAAAGGTTAGCTGATGGCCGCTAGCGGTGGCTAGCTGACTAGTAGCTAGTAGCTAGTTAGCTGGCTGGCTTCTGTTGGGGGTTCTGGTTTACAGGAAGAAAAAAAAAGAAATAGCAGATCCATACCACATTGGGTATGGACACGTGTGATGACAATACAACAGAACAGATGAACAGGAATGACATTTACTCTTAACTGGTGGCCAAAATAAATATATCTTAAAGCCACACCCCTACTAAGCCATGCCTCCACTTTAGTAATCCTCCAGGAACCCGTCGCTAGATTGAACCATTAAGGGTTCCTCCAAGAACCCCTCAACTAACCGAAGGTGCAAATATGAACCATTGACTGGCAATAATTTCCTTCAGGATCTCCAGGGTTCCTCAAGTCACTACTGATTATAAGAGTCTATAGAACCCATACAAAACCAAATTCCTTAATTGTTATTGTTGTGTTAATTGACACATTGAATCAGGTGTGCTAGTCATGCAACAGCTGGGGCTTCCTGAGGAGAAAATTGAGGAACTACTGATTTAGTCAACTGCTCAAATGATACAAGGCCATATGTGAGTCTTTTACAAGACACCATCACTGGGCATTGTCATATGTAACATGTAATAGCATACCACAACATATTAGATCAACTGGAATTACACTCACAGGTTTGAATATCGGTGACCGTGGCTGGGGGGAGACAGGGAGGGGAGGGTGATTGGAGGGGAGTCCAGTGGAATGGGGTATGGTAAGGGGAGGTGAGGGTGAATGGAGGGGAGTCCAGTGGAATGGGAATGGGAAGGGGAGGTGAGGGTGAATGGATGGGAGTCCAGTGGTATGGGAAGGGGAGGTGAGGGTGAATGGAGGGCAGTCCAGTGGTATGGGAAGGGGAGGTGAGGGTGAATGGAGGGGAGTCCAGTGGTATGGGATATGGTAAGGGGATGTGAGGGTGAATGGAGGGGAGTCCAGTGGTATGGGATATGGTAAGGGGAGGTGAGGGTGAATGGATGGGAGTCCAGCGGTATGGGATATGGTAAGGGGAGGTGAGGGTGAATGGATGGGAGTCCAGTGGTATGGGATATGGTAAGGGGAGGTGAGGGTGAATGGAGGGGAGTCCAGTGGTATGGGATATGGTAAGGGGAGGTGAGGGTGAATGTAGGGGAGTCCAGTGGTATGGGAAGGGGAGGTGAGGGTGAATGGAGGGGAGTCCAGTGGTATGGGAAGGGGAGGTGAGGGTGAATGGAGGGGAGTCCAGTGGTATGGGAAGGGGAGGTGAGGGTGAATGGAGGGGAGTCCAGTGGAATGGGAAGGGGAGGTGAGTGTGAATGGGGGGGAGTCCAGTGGTATGGGAAGGGGAGGTGAGGGTGAATGGAGGGGAGTCCAGTGGTATGGGAAGGGGAGGTGAAAGGGAGAAGCCTAGTGGAGCGGTGTCCAGTGGTATGGGAAGGGGAGGTGAAAGGGAGAAGCCTAGTGGAGCGGTGTAGCCCATGTAAATAGCAGTTGTCAGTAAGCATAGGCTCGAAGCATTCCATTTCATGAGAACAGCATTTATTCTTCAACTGGAAACAATAAGCCCAATCAGGCCTCCATGACAACATAACAAATACCAGAGTAGTCTAATACATTCTTAGTTTTGGGTTAAGCTCAGGTAAATCAATTAGATTCATCTATATTTCCATATTGTTAAGTCCTATTCTTATAGACCAAGGGGTATTAAATTAATTGGAATGACTGTTGTTCAATTGGTAATATACATTTTTGTCTTCTTCTAATAGAAAGTAATCCAAACGTTACATTACTGATTACAATTATGGACACTGGTAACCATAACAGATTACATTTAGGAAGTAACCTACCCAACTCTGTTAGTGTGTTTGCAGTGGTTGGATAATGTGAATATGATTGCTGTTGTGGAAGATATAATTTGTAACAGTTTGATGAGTTCTCTCTGCCCGCTGCATGAACCACACATCAAACGCAGCTCTACCTACTTTCCCTTTCAGTAACAGTCAAATGAACCGACATAACTTTAATCCACACTAATCTCTCCCTTCAGTGAAGAGAGAGGATAGGACCCTAACAGTGCACTACACTATATAGGGAATAGGGTTCCATTTTGGATGCACTCATCTCCTATGGGCCCTGGTCAAAAGTAGTGCACTATTTAGGAAATATATATAACTGACAACACGTAAAACTAAACGATGTGTTAAGTTTTAATGATATATTCTCCAATGAGAAGAGGAGGCTGTGTGAGTCACTAATAATACAGGACAGAGTATTTAATGAGTGTTTATGAGCCTAACTGTCACGCTGTTTCAGAATAGAACTACACATGGCTATTTAAACTGGAGGTTTTTAGACCTGTTATCTGTGCTACCGCTCTCTCTCCCTCTCTCTCCCTCTCTCTTTCTCTCTCTCTCTCTCCCTTTCTCTCTCTCTCTTTCTCTCTCCCTTTCTCTCTCTTTCGCTTTCTCTCCCTCTTTCTCTTTCGCTCTCTTTCTCTTTCACTCTCTTTCTCTCCCTCTACCGCTAACTCTCTCTTTCTCTCCCTTTCTCTCCCTTTCTCTCCCTCTCTCATTCACGTTCTTTCTCTCTTTTTCGCTATCTCTCTCTTTCTCCCTCTCTCCCTCTCTCGCCCCACTCCCTCTCCATTTCTCTTCCTCTCTCTCTCTCTCTCTGACTTTCTCTCTCCACACCTCTCTCTCTCTCTCTCTCTCTCTCTCTCTCTCTCTCCCTCTCTCTCTCCCTCTCTCTCTCTCTCTCTCTCTCTCAGACATGTAAAGGATACTACCATCAAAGGGTTCCTCCTTTCCTCCCCTCTCCTAGCACAGCAACTGGTTGGTCGCTGCTCAAACTCACTGCTGCTCACCACTTATGTCTTACATCTAACACACGCTGTTATCACAGAGCCTTCACAGAGCTGGTGGAGGTGTTTTGTTCAGAACATCAGCAGGCCCTCACACATGACTCTGGTTGTGTGTGTGTGTGTGTGTGTGTGTGTGTGTGTGTGTGTGTGTGTGTGTGTGTGTGTGTGTGTGTGTGTGTGTGTGTGTGTGTGTGTGTGTGTGTGTGTGTGTGTGTGTAAAGGTGTTTTATATTCACTCAGAAACTCCTCTGTTGTAAAACTGTTGGCTGATTAAAGTGTCCTAACAGTTTGGTGTGATAGCGTTTGTTTGATCTGCATGGATCTGAGTATCGCTGACTTTTGTCATGTTGCCAAAAGAAGAAGTGCTGACTGAGCTGAATCTTAATGATCCACATCTGTTTGAACAATCTTTAAACATGAGAACTTATGTTGTCTTTTTCATCTCTTTCACAGCTAACTCCAGTCTTCTGGGAGGTGGTGGAGGTGAGTGTTTGTCCTCCTCATTTTGGGGGTGAATTTTCATGGCGCTGCCCATGCTGTTCACACTGACGCCCACGCCCACACACACACACTCCTCATCTCCCCATCGTAATAAAACAAAGTAATCCTATCATTAGTTCTATACCATAGACATGTCTGTCTAATAGACCTAGATATTTATTTATCCATTAGTATACCGTGGACTGTAGTGTCTGTGTCTCTCTGAGTGCTTCTGTTAAATGGGACTGAATGCATTAGTGCCAACACATCAGAGCGAAGCATTACGCGGGGTGCGGTAACCATGCAGACTGACTGTGCCGTGTCATGGCCAGACGTGATGGTCATTACTTTACTGGCCTGTCCAGGCCTGTTATTATCAAAGAAGCTGAGGAAATCTGAGGCGGCCGACCGTGGCTAGGGGGAGACGGGAAGGGAGGGGAGTCCAGTGGAATGGGGTATGGGGGAGTGAAAGGGAGAAGCCTAGTGGAGCTGGGTAGCCTAACACAAACCCAGGGGTTCCTCTTCTAGAAATGTGGTACTTACCCTGACATGATTGAAATAATGGTTCCTTGGTATATTGGGCGGGGGGAGTTGGGCTTGAAGTGTCATCCTAATTAGCTGTGGAATTCTGATCTGTGGGTTGAAGGGGGAATCTATGGTATCTAGCAGTCGTACGAAGATGAAAACAAGGTCATTTCTTCAGCTTCATGTCTTATCTGTTATCTGACTGTTTATCCATCTGTGTTTGGGTGTTTGCAGACATCTCTCTCTCTCTCTCGCTCTACACTCTTATATGATATATCTGGGTTATTTATTTATCCCATCTCAGGAGACAATTAGTTAGTTAGTTAGACAGACAGTTAGTTAGTTCTTGATATATACAATTGCTGAGCTGAAACCCTACCCACGTCTAATCACGCTCTGTCCCAAGTGGCTCTCATCTTATCTGATACATGGTTAGACCTCGGCTCTCAGCAGCCATATTGCGTCGCTTCAGTGTGCAGTTCTCCAGAACTTTAGCTAGTGACAGAGAGAGACCTTTAGCAACACGTTAATCAAGGTTAATAAATGTGTGCATGTGTGTGCCTGTGTGCGTTTGCATGCGTGCAAGTGATTGGGATCAGAGGTCAGAAAAATGTATCTCCGTAACCAAAGTGGACTCACTCAAGCACTTCTCAATGATGTCTAATGTAACACTAAACATTGGCTTCTTGATTGCCATCGCTCTGCTCCTCTTCACCTCTCAATTATGTTTTACATAACCAATGTATGTTGCAATCGCTGCTTTGGTTAAGTTTCCCTGGCACTGTTTCCAAATGCATTTGTGGCACAAATCCCATTCAAGTTATGGGACTGATATTACATTTTTTCACGCATCATGTTCAAATCATCTATGATAAATTGTAGATACTTTTGATGATTTGGAAATGACGCACAAAACAAGCTTATATTGGCTCCATGACTTGAATGAGATTTGTGCCACAAGACATTAAAACGTAATTCAACAATATTCAAAAATGGGTTGAACTGAGAAGGAAATTGCTACATTTATTAGAAAATGCATTAACTTGCCCAAGATTATCATACGACATGAAGAAAATGCAACAGTGATTTGTATTTTCTTTCAACTTTCTGAAGATTGTCACGCCCTGACCATAGAGTGCCTTTGTTTCTCTATGGTGTAGTAGGTCAGGGGGTGACTAGGGGGTATTCTAGTTTATAATTTCTATGTTGTGTTCTAGTTTATATTTTCTATGTTGGTGTTTTGCAATTAGAGGCAGCTGGTAATCGTTGTCTCTAATTGAGGATCATATTTAAGTAGCTATTTTTCCCATCTGTGTTTGTGGGATATTGTTTTGTGTTTGTGCACCACATAGTCACCTTTAGTTGTTCGATTATTGATTGATTGATTGATTGATTGATTGATTGATTGTGTTTTGTTTAAGGTCCTCTTTGAATTAAATATGTGGAACTCAACATCCGCTGCGCCTTGGTGCCGTTCTTACGACAGCCTTGACAAAGGTGCAACAGCACAGGAATGCCCCTGTCTGTGTGTGCGCGTTTCTCTACCACTTTGTCTAGCTGTTAACGTTGATGCTAATGTAATGACAACTGTCTAGCCGTTAGCGATGATGCTAATGTAATGACAACTGTCTAGCCGTTAGCGATGATGCTAATGTAATGACAACTGTCTAGCCATTAGCTATGATGCTAATGTAATGACAACTGTCTTGCCGTTAGCGATGATGCTAATGTAATGACAACTGTCTAGCCGTTAGCGATGATGCTAATGTAATGACAACTGTCTAGCCGTTGGCGATGATGCTAATGTTATGACAACTGTCTAGCCGTTAGCGATGATGCTAATGTAATAACAACTCTCTAGCCGTTAGCGATGATGCTAATGTAATGACAACTTTCTAGCTGTTAGCAATGATGCTAATGTAATGACAACTCTCTTCTGGTAGATTGAAAGTTCCTCAAAACCTTCTCAATTACATGTTACAGTAATTACAAAGTAGCCTATCCCTACCTGGCAAAATGATTTGATTATTTGAATTAATCCAGTGACAATTTGTTTTGCAAACTCTGCAATCACATGAGCGATACAGAAACATTGCTAACCAAACAACGGTCTCTGGCTTGTGCTCAGTTGACTTAAAGGGTAACTACACCCACAAAAATCTACATTGGTTAGATCTTTCCAGACCTCAAAAGTGGTCTCCTGATGTTGTTTAAGAATCGTTGTGGACTTAGAACATCCAATTATGTAATTTCTTTATAATAAAGTGTCATTTTTTTGGTGAAAACCTGAAATAAAAATCACATCGAAAACATGGAAAAACTAAACGGAGAAAATGCAATATGGGAAAAACGGAATCAGGCAGAACATTTTATGAATTTTATAGGGCCCTAGTCTTCCCTTACGGAAAAAAACACGTTTTTCATATGTAACATTTTATGAATTTTATAGGGCCCTAGTCTTCCCTTATGGAAAAAAAACACATTTTTCATATGTAACATTTTATGAATTTTATAGGGCCCTAGTCTTCCCTTATGGAAAACAAACACATTTTTCATATGTAACATTTTATGAATTTTATAGGGCCCTAGTCTTCCCTTATGGAAAAAAAACACATTTTTCATATGTAACATTTTATGAATTTTATAGGGCCCTAGTCTTCCCTTATGGAAAAAAAACACATTTTTCATATGTAACATTTTATGAATTTTATAGGGCCCTAGTCTTCCCTTATGGAAAAAAAACACATTTTTCATATGTAACATTTTATGAATTTTATAGGGCCTTAGTCTTCCCTTATGGAAAAAAAACACGTTTTTCATATGTAACATTTTATGAATTTTATAGGGCCCTAGTCTTCCCTTATGGAAAAAAAACACATTTTTCATATGTAACATTTTATGAATTTTATAGGGCCCTAGTCTTCCCTTATGGAAAAAAAACACATTTTTCATATGTAACATTTTATGAATTTTATAGGGCCCTAGTCTTCCCTTATGGAAAAAAAAACACATTTTTCATATGTAACATTTTATGAATTTTATAGGGCCCTAGTCTTCCCTTATGGAAAAAAAACACGTTTTTCATATGTAACATTTTATGAATTTTATAGGGCCCTAGTCTTCCCTTATGGAAAAAAAACACATTTTTCATATGTAACATTTTATGAATTTTATAGGGCCCTAGTCTTCCCTTATGGAAAAAAAACACATTTTTCATATGTAACATTTTATGAATTTTATAGGGCCCTAGTCTTCCCTTATGGAAAAAAAACACGTTTTTCATATGTAACATTTTATGAATTTTATAGGGCCCTAGTCTTCCCTTATGGAAAAAAAACACATTTTTCATATGTAACATTTTATGAATTTTATAGGGCCCTAGTCTTCCCTTATGGAAAAAAAACACGTTTTTCATATGTAACATTTTATGAATTTTATAGGGCCCTAGTCTTCCCTTATGGAAAAAAAACACATTTTTCATATGTAACATTTTATGAATTTTATAGGGCCCTAGTCTTCCCTTATGGAAAAAAAACACATTTTTCATATGTAACATTTTATGAATTTTATAGGGCCCTAGTCTTCCCTTATGGAAAAAAAACACATTTTTCATATGTAACATTTTATGAATTTTATAGGGCCCTAGTCTTCCCTTATGGAAAAAAAAACACATTTTTCATATGTAACATTTTATGAATTTTATAGGGCCCTAGTCTTCCCTTATGGAAAAAAAACACGTTTTTCATATGTAACATTTTATGAATTTTATAGGGCCCTAGTCTTCCCTTATGGAAAAAAAACACATTTTTCATATGTAACATTTTATGAATTTTATAGGGCCCTAGTCTTCCCTTATGGAAAAAAAACACATTTTTCATATGTAACATTTTATGAATTTTATAGGGCCCTAGTCTTCCCTTATGGAAAAAAAACACGTTTTTCATATGTAACATTTTATGAATTTTATAGGGCCCTAGTCTTCCCTTATGGAAAAAAAACACATTTTTCATATGTAACATTTTATGAATTTTATAGGGCCCTAGTCTTCCCTTATGGAAAAAAAACACGTTTTTCATATGTAACATTTTATGAATTTTATAGGGCCCTAGTCTTCCCTTATGGAAAAAAAACACATTTTTCATATGTAACATTTTATGAATTTTATAGGGCCCTAGTCTTCCCTTATGGAAAAAAACCACATTTTTCATATGTAACATTTTATGAATTTTATAGGGCCCTAGTCTTCCCTTATGGAAAAAAAACACGTTTTTCATATGTAACATTTTATGAATTTTATAGGGCCCTAGTCTTCCCTTATGGAAAAAAAACAAATTTTTCATATGTAACATTTTATGAATTTTATAGGGCCCTAGTCTTCCCTTATGGAAAAAAAACACGTTTTTCATATGTAACATTTTATTTTACATGTGAAATTATGGTTTTGAAAAAAGTTTCACGTGGCTATTTTTCACATGATATTTCACAGGTTGTCACGTTCTGACCTTAGTTCTTTTGTTTTGTCCCGGTTTTAGTATGGTCAGGGCGTGAGTTGGGTGGGTTGTCTATGTTAGTTTTTCTATGATTTGGTATTTCTGTGTTTGGCCTGGTATGGTTCTCAATTAGAGGCAGCTGTCAATCGTTGTCCCTGATTGAGAAGCATATTTAGGTAGCCTGTTTTCTATTGTGTTATCGTGGGTGATTATGTTCTGTGTTTTATGTATGCTCCGTACAGGACTGTTTCGGTTTCATTTCGTTGTCTTTGTTGTTTTATTATTTAGTGTTCTGAGTTATAAATAAATATAATGAACACTTACCACGCTGCGCATTGGTCCTCCGGTCCGTCTTACTACTCCTCCTCAGAAGAGGAGGACGAGAATCGTTACACAGGTGATGCCCTGCAAACAAAATTGAGTTGTTAGGATGTCCCTGGAACTTCACATAGTGTTTTTAACTTACAGTACATATTTCACATACATGACTACATTGTGTATGTTTATTTATACTGTAATTCTAATTCAACATGTCCTCACCTGGGATTTGAACCCACAACTTCTTGGTTGAAGGCATTTCAATCTTCCTGATACGCCAGCATGTCTGTGTCAATTTCAGATTTCACAACACTTTGGACTTCAAAGTAAATCTCAGCTTCGTAAAAAATATACTGAAGAAAAACTATTATCTTTATCATAGTGATTCAGGATTATCATTAAAACAGAATAATATATCCTCCCAAAACATTATTTAGACAACTATACAGAAAACCCTCAAACTGCTTAAATAAGTCAATTAAATCAATGATGAGAGTTTAGTCAGAATAACTGATACCTAAAATAGCAGTGCAGATGGTAGGTGTGGAGATATTGTAGGTAATGTGTAGGGGACTTCACCGAATGCCACACACTTTGTGGGGCAGCAGAAAGCTTGGCGTACCCTAAATGTAGAGGTCGTGACTTCAAATCTCAGGTGGCATCATACTGAGAAGTCAGCACTAACGAGATCATGTTTTCACATGTGCTCAAATGTGTAGTTTCATGTCGTCACATGTTACTTTGACATGTTTCACATTAACTTCCTATGAGAACTCATGTGAAATTCATGTGGTTCTTCATGTGAGATTACTTTTTAAGTCACATGTTACTTTGACATGTTTCACATTAACTTCCTATGAGAACTCATGTGAAATTCATGTGGTTCTTCATGTGAGATTACTTTTTAAGTCACATGTTACTTTGACATGTTTCACATTAACTTCCTATGAGAACTCATGTGAAATTCATGTGGTTCTTCATGTGAGATTACTTTTTAAGTCACATGTTACTTTGACATGTTTCACATTAACTTCCTATAAGAACTCATGTGAAATTCATGTGGTTCTTCATGTGAGATTACTTTTTAAGTCACATGTTACTTTGACATGTTTCACATTAACTTCCTATGAGAACTCATGTGAAATTCATGTGAGATTACTTTAATAGCTTGAGTCAGGAGGCCTAAAGGCTACACACTGTTGTATTCACTAATTGCCTTCCCCTGATGTTACTCCTCATAAATAAACCAATCAACTGACACAATCTAAGCCAATTAACCTTGCTAAAATATGACAATAAGACAGTTGGTTCTGTGCCTAGTGTACAATATGCGTCGGAACACTTTGTTTTTGTCTGACTCCTGACTACTACAGTATGTTAAAGGCTGGAGGAGTCGTGTGGACTAATTCTTCTTCTTCCTACCATCTCTGGTCCAGGATCTATTGTTGAAGGCTGAGGTGGTAGTAGAAACCTGTTTGAGTGGTGAGGAATATAGGTTATCTGACTGGCTCTGCCTCTAGAATAATGTTTTCTTAAAACAAAGCTCTCTATCTTCTCTCGTTTATCTGTGTGTGGCCTATACACTGTCTTTATCTGGCACTCTCTTTATCATTCTGGTGGTTGCTATGTAAACCTGTTTTCTTTTCTCTCATTCTCTCTCTATCTCTCTCTCTGCCTCTCTCACCTCTCTCTCTCTCTCTGCCTCTCTCACCTCTCTCTCTCTCTCTTCCTCTCTCTCTCTCTCACCTCTCTCTGCCTCTATCACCTCTCTCTCTCTCTCTCTCTTCCTCTCTCTCTCTCTCTGCCTCTGTCACCTCTCTCTCTCTCTCTCTCTCGCTCTCTCTCTCTCTCTCTCTTCCTCTCTCTCTCTTGCTTACCCTGTCCTCCTATCATCTAGCATGTGAAGTCGTGAGTTCGACCTCCTGCCATGACTGTGTGTGTGTGTGTGTGTGTGTGTGTGTGTGTGTGTGTGTGTGTGTGTGTGTGCGCGCGCACGTGTGTGTGTGTGCGCGTGTGTGTATGTATGTGTGTGTGTGTGAGAGATGTAAACATGGATCCATGGGTGTGCTCTTGCTCATCTTATAAAAGGATCCTCTTATCTTAGACCTGTCCAGACCAAACTGGGTGCTGTGAGTGGAGGCTCAGGTTCACAGCTGGCAGGATGATCTATCACTATTATACTGGACCTTACCCAGCTCACCAGAGGCTTGGTGTGTGGTCTCAGCTCTATTTAGTGTTGTTGTCTATCAAATTGTATAGACTACTACTTGCTCTCTGTTCTCTCTCCTCTGGCAAAGGACCAACTCACACTGGCACAAGCACATGGCAGGCACACACAGAGGAGCAGGTGGTTGGATAGCTCTTTAATGGTTTTGTCAGGATGAGCTACAGCTTTTGTCAAAATTAACTTTTTGTAGAAGGTTAGGATAACTAATGTAGCAGGTTAGGAGAACTAATGTAGCAGGTTAGGATAACTAATGTAGCAGTTTAGGATAATTATGTTAAGGTTAGGACAAGTTTAGGGTTTGCTAAAATGCTAAAAAAAAACTACTTTTGATGTCAATTTCACAAAAGCTGTATCCCATCTAAACATGACCCTCTGTAACAATGTGGAAGTGCACCTAGAGTATTATTAGCTGTTTGATGTTAAACAAATATATTAAGCAGCATCACAATATAACGTTAACACTGTAGTCATCTCCGTCACATTTTGTAAGACCTTTGAAAACTGAATTTAAGACATTTTAAGACTTATTAAGGCCTTTCAATCATACAAATGTATTTAAAATGACAACTTTTTAAGGATCTGCAGACACCCTGTCATCATTATTCCCACATTTGTAAATGTGAGTTACCTAGCTATTCACACATTTATAAATATTCACGTATTTTAAAGTATGTAATAATGAATAATGATTAATATTTAATAATGATTCATAATGATTTACTAATCATTAGTTAAGTATTTTTGCATGGCTTCAACTAAAGTATGGGACATTTATAAATACTTTATAAATGTTTAGAATTTCTTACAAAAATATAGCTCCTTAAGGTCGCAAAATGGCCCCTAAAACATATCAATGGTTAAACATAAACACACAATACAGAATATGTTTTATTTATTTTTATTTCACCTTTATTTCACCAGGTAGGCAAGTTGAGAACCAGTTCTCATTTACAATTGCGACCTGGCCAAGATAAAGCGAAGCAGTTTGACACATACAACAACACAGAGTTACATATGGAGTAAAACAAACATACAGTCAATAATACAGTAGAATAATACGTCTATATACAATGTGAGCAAATGAGGTGAGATAAGGGAGGTAAAGGCAAAAAAAAGGCCATGGTGGCAAAGTAAATACAATATAGCAAGTAAAACACTGGAATGGTAGATATGCAGTGGAAGAATGTGCAAAGTAGATATAGAAATAATGGGGTGCAAAGGAGCAAAATAAATAAATAAATACAGTAGGGGGAGAGGTAGTTGTTTTGGCTAAATTATAGATGGGCTATGGACAGGTACAGTAATCTGTGAGCTGCTCTGACAGCTGGTGCTTAAAGCTAGTGAGGGGGATAAGTGTTTCAGAGATTTTTGTAGTTTGTTCCAGTCATTGGCAGCAGAGAACTGGAAGGAGAGGCGGCCAAAGAAAGAATTGGTTTTGGGGGTGACCAGAGAGATATACCTGCTGGATCGCATGCTACAGGTGGGTGCTGATATAGTGACCAGCGAGCTGAGATAAGGGGGGACTTTACCTAGCAGGGTCTTGTAGATGACCTGGAGCCAGTGGGTTTGGCGACGAGTATGAAGCGAGGGCTAGCCAACGAGAGAGTACAGGTCGCAGTGGTGAGTAGTATATGGGGCTTTGGTGACAAAATGGATGGCACTGTTATAGACTGCTGGATCCAATTTATTGAGTAGGGTATTGGAGGCTATTTTGTAAATGACATCGCCAAAGTCGATAATCGGTAGGATGGTGAGTTTTACAAGGGTATGTTTGGCAGTATGAGTGAAGGATGCTTTGTTGTGAAATAGAAAGCCAATTCTAGATGTATGTTTTAATTGGAGATGTTTGATGTGAGTCTGGAAGGAGAGTTTACAGTCTAACCAGACACTTAGCTATTTGAAGTTGTCCACATATTCTAAGTCAGAACCGTCCAGAATGGTGATATTGGACGGGCGGGCAGGTGCAGGCAGCGATCGGTTGAAGAGCATGCATTTAGTTTTACTTAGTTTTACTAAGAGCAATTGGAGGCCACGGAAGGAGAGTTGTATGGCATTGAAGCTCGCCTGGAGGGTTGTTAACACAGTGTCCAAACAAGGGCCAGAAGTATACAGAAAATGTATTGAACATAACTGTTTATTGGCAGGGACTTTTCTACCAAAACCAAAGTGTGGATTGCAGGCACTCCTTAGGTCAGTCTAATCTCGTTTAACCCAGAATTGAAATCTTTAGTAATTTGGTCAGCTGCGTAATTAAGTTCTGTGTCCATACCAGTTAGAAATGGAGAGTTCCGGTTTGTGAAGTCTCCACCCTCAGCCAAAGCCCCCACCCTTATGCTAATTTCACCACACGCGCAAAGCAGTCGAAGTTTAAGCACCGCCTTCGCCCAATCCTGGTACATCCTAATAATCTGTGTCAAAAACACAAACACTGGTACTTCTGTTGATCTTTATCCTACACATTCCATCCTGTTGCGGCAGATTCTTCAGTTTACGCGCAGACTGTCCAAGAGAGATTAAGAGAGGTCCATAGACTGCTTACGAGTAAAGGAATATCTGAATACAGTATTTTTCTGAAATATCCCATTACGTTTAAATGAGGTTGAAGATAGTCTGCGGTTAAAAGACTGAAGCACTGGAAGCATAAGCATTATACATGTAACATTTCCACCTCAATCACATATCAGTAGTAATGAAGGGATGAAAACCGGTCCGGTCCGGTGGTGCTACAATACATCTCCCTGATTACTATTAAGTAATATTATAATACTATTAATGATCCTTTATAAATGCTTTATTACGTGGTGTTATTATAACGTTATACCAGCAATTCTACTGTATATTAAACTGGGTGTGATTGCCAATTACTAATAATGATATGTTTCTAAGTGTTTAGGTTTAGGTGTTCATTTTCTGTTATACTCCGTTGGGATACTTGTGCTGTCGTTTGTTGTTGTTGATGTTAGAACAGCGGTTTATTTCAGCAGAGATTGCCCTCTCTCTCATCTTTCTTCTCTCTCTCAATTCAATTCAAGGGATTCATCGGCATGGGAAACATATGTTAACATTGCCAAAGCAAGTGAAAATAGTCTGTGGTTGAAAGATTGAAGCACTGGAAGCAGACTAAATATTCTCTCTCTCTCTCTCTCTCTCTCTCTCTATATATATATATATATATATATATATATATTTATATCTCACAGTCTTCAACAAGTTTAGGCTTTTTGTTTTTGACCAAATAACAGTGGTGTTTTGCACGTGTAACAGGTAGTCTCAGCTGAAATCTTACACATACAGTACATGAGATTAACACTAATCCCTGATAGTGAGAAGTTTCATCCCAAATGAACCCCTATTCCCTATATAAGGCCCGTTAGGCTTTGGTCAAAAGCAGTACACTATAAAGGGAATAGGGTGCCATTTGGAACGTACCCATGGTAAATGAAGCAGTTGAGAACAGTGAGTAATTATGAGCACTATGGGGTCTCTGATGTGTCACCACCGCATAGCTGATAGGCTGGATGCATGTTGACACTGTCCCTGAGGACCTCAGCTAGTGTAAGCCATATGCATATCTTTAACTCTCCCTCTCTCTCTGCTTCCCTTTTCTCTTTACCTCTCTCTTTTTCTCTTTCCCTCTCTCTCTTTCTCTTTCCCTCTCTCTCTTTCGCTTTACCTCTCTCTCTTTCTCTTTCCATCTCTCTCTTTCTCTTTCGCTCTCTCTTTCTCTTTACCTCTCTCTCTTTCTCTTTCCCTCTCTCTCTTTCGCTTTACCTCTCTCTCTTTCTCTTTCCCTCTCTCTCTTTCTCTTTCCCTCTCTCTCTTTCTCTTTCCATCTCTCTCTTTCTCTTTCCCTCTCTCTCTTTCTCTTTCACTCCATCTTTCTGTCTCTCTCCCTCATCTCTCTCTCTCTTGCACACACACGCACATGCACGCACACACACACGCACGCACGCACGCACACACACACACACACAGAGAGCTTTATTTTCGTGACATTTCAGGACTTTTTTGGGAGTCAAAATGTTTGACCATTAAAAATCATATTTTCCCTAATCCTAACCTTAACCCCAAACCGTAAACCTTACTCTTACACTGACACTGCACACACATGCCTGTCTTTCTCTCTGTGTGAACGTGAATCCACAATGTACCCATTTCATTTCTTCATGCCACAAACCAAGACGGAAGTGACCATCTAGTTGAATATAATGATACTGGTATGTAAATCTTTCTCCCTATACACAACCTAGTCTCTTCATATAGCAGCACTGTACCGCAGACTGGGGGTCTGCCTAACTCTACCCTATTTACATAGGTCCCTGGTCAAAAGTAGTGCACTACATAGGGACTGGGGTGCAATTTGAGACACATCCCCAGAGATCAAGCGATGTCATTGACTAGTTAATGACATGGTTGCCGCAGGCGACATGGTGGCCACCAGCTTGATTTATATGTTGGGACAGGGATGAATGATTCATAGACTGAAACTGAGAGAGAACGAGAGAGAGAGAGAGAGAGAGAGAGAGAGAGAGAGAGAGAAAGAGAGAGAGAGAGAGAGAGATAGAGAGACAGAGAGAGAGACAGAGAGAGAGAGACAGAGAGAGACGGAGAGAGAGGGAGAGAGAGAGAGACAGAGAGAGAGACAGAGAGAGACGGAGAGAGAGGGAGAGAGAGAGAGAGAGTGAGAGAGAGAGAGAGAAAGAGAGAGAGACAGAGAAAGAAAGAGAGAGAGAGAGAGAGAAAGGGAGAGAGAGAGAGACAGAGACAGAGAGAGAGACAGAGAGAGACAGAGGCCTCTGTAGAGACCTTGGTAGATCATGGTGCTTGTAATGCCTGGATAGTGGGTTCTATTCCCAGGACCAGCAATAATAATACAAAATGTATGCATGACTATTAGTCACTTTGGATAAAAACTGATGGTAAAATGAGGAGAGAGAGAGACACAGCGACCTTACCTAGGGTGTGAGACACTATCTCTCCTTTCCTCAGGATTATTCTCTCAACCCTCACTTATTCTGGTGGGTCATGTTCGTGATTTGATTGTAGATCATGTGTTTAGCTGGCATCTTGAGTTCAATATTTGCCATGCTCAACAGTGTTACTGTAACTAAAAGTCAACCAACCGGCATTTTTTCAACTTCCCTCCCTCCCTCCCTCCCTCCCTCCCTCCCTCCCTCCCTCCCTCCCTCCCTCCCTCCCTCCCTCCCTCCCTCCCTCCCTCCCTCCCTCCCTCCCTGTCATTCTCTCTATCTAGCCCTTTCCCTCTGTCTCCTACTCTCCCTCTCTTCCTCCCTCCCTTCCTCTTCACTATGACACAACACGAACCCTACATAGGGGGCTGAGTGTTGTAGGTTGAAATGAATGGCCTGATCATTCTGCATCAATTAGCTCATCCATCATCACTGATTGGGGGAGGGGGAGGGGAAGGATGGAGGAGAGAGAGAGGAAGTAGGAGAGAGAGGGAGGAGTATGAGAGAGAAAGGGGGTAGAGAAAGAGAGTATGAGAGAACACGACAAATGAAATAAAAAGAGAGAGATAGTCCTTCCCAAGGCCTCCCTGCGGTGCCAGTGGCAGCAGAAGACAGAGAAGGTAATAAGGAGAAGCTTTCATGCTGAAATAGTGTTCACCATGATGTGAGACCCCAGCCCTGCTACAACGACCTTGCCTTGCTAATTCCAAGGGAATGTCCTTTAGTTCTAAAACTCTTCATCTACATAATGATTTAGTGGAATGGCTTGAAAGCATAGATTATTATTTCCTAATGGAATGACAGATGGGGATGTTTCTGTACAGGTCGATTAGGTATATAGGTTTACTATACTGAACAAAAATATAAAAGCAACATGTAACAGTTTCAAAGATTTTAATGAGTTACAGTTCATATAAGGAAATCAATCAACTGAAATGAATTAATTAGCCCTAATCTATTGTTTTCACATGACTGGGTAGGGGTGCAGCCCACCCACTTGGGAGCCATGTCCACCCACTGGGGATCCAGGCCAGGCCAAGCCAATCAGAATTATTTTTTCAGACAAAAGGGCTTTATTACAGACATAAATACTCCTCAGTTTGATCAGCTGTCCGGTTGGCTGGTCTCAGACGATCCTGCAGGTGAAGAAGCCGGATGTGGAAGTCCTGGGCTGGTGTGGTTATACGTGGTCTGCCGTTGTGAGACCAGTTGGGTATACTGCCATGTTCTCTAAAACGATGTTGGGGGTGGCTTATGGTAGAGAAATGAACATTCAATTCCCTGGCAATGGTTCTGGTGGACATTACTGCAGTCAATATGCCAATTGCACGCTCCCTCAAAACTTGAGACATTTGTGGCATTGGGTTGTGCGACAAAACTGCATATTTTGAGTGGCATTTTAAAGTCCCTAGCACAAGGTCGAGACAGTGTAATGATCATACTGTTTAATCAGCTTCTTGATATGCCACACCTGTCAGGTGGATGGATGTCTAAAAAGTCAAGGGGTATGAATACTTTTTGAAGGCGCTGTATATAACTGTATTAGGTACCGTCTGTAGTATAGGAGTTAGCAGGTAGGCATCACTACGGTCGACAGCCATTTATGTATGGTTCAGAGCGTGACGTCACTTTGACATACACAGTATCCCTTCTAGCCATGACCCTCTGCAGCAGGCAATAACTCCAGCCATTGATCAAACAAACAGTGACAACAGTAGGCCTATAGTGTGTCATTGACAGAGATGCCTACTTAAAAAGTAATAGTCATGAGCGCCAACTTAAATAGACTAAATTGGACTTCAAAAACACACAGACATCAAAGGACATGCCAGTATAAACCAGATCAGAGAGTAGAGAGTAGATAAATAAACTACAGAGAGGAATTAATTTGTTTATTCAAACATCCTTTTACATTTTCCATGGAGTCTCTGTGAAGTGAAAATATACAGTATGTATCACTGACAGGAGGCCTGGAGAGTGAATGACTTGCCATAGATAGTAATGCTGATTGTTAACCGTTTTATTTGTATCCCATGCCGATGCCAGCACCCCAGTACCCTTCAGGAGAGATACTGTAAACCCTGAGTGATTCATTATATAGAAGAGTGCTGAGGAGACGCGGTGGGGGGACAGGGGGAGACGGGGGAAACGAGGAGGAGATGGGGAGGCGAGGAGGCTTTCACAGGGGTGATGTGTCTTTGACAGGGAAATAAAAACATCCAACAACAGTCCCGTCATACATCCTTCCACCCCTACCCCTCCACCCCTACCCCTCCAGCCCCACCCCTCCACCCCTACCCCAGACATCTCATCCAGAGAATATATCATAACCCCTCCACCCTTCCTAGTCCACCTCACCCCTCCCAGTCCCAGTCCCAGTCCCAGTCCTGATCCCCAGACCCATCTCACACATAGAATAACACATATCTGTCTTCACATATTTTCATTGGTCTTAAAAGTCCAGCGACTTAAAAAAAAAACATTCAACCAAAATGACACAATACATCCTCCTGCAACCTCCACCCAAAACCTTCCACCCCTACCCCTCCACCTCTACCCCTCCACCCCTATCCCTCCAACCTTCCACCCCTACCCCTCTACCTCTACCCCTCCACCTCCACCCCTACCCCTCCAACCTACCACCCCTACCCCTACCCCTCCACCTCTACCCCTCCACTTCTACCCCTCCACCTCTACCCCTCCAACCTTCCACCCCTACCCCTCCACCCCTCTAAACCTACCCCTCCAAACTTCCACCCCTCTAACCCTACCCCTCCAACCTTCCACCCTTCTAACCCTACCCCTCCAAACTTCCACCCCTCTAACCCTACCCCTCCAACCTTCCACCCCTACCCCTCCACCCCTCTAACCCTACCCCTCCAACCTTCCACCCCTCTAACCCTACCCCTCCAAACTTCCACCCCTCTAACCCTACCCCTCCAACCTTCCATCCCTACCCCTCTACCTCTACCCCTCCACCTCCACCCCTACCCCTCCAACCTACCACCCCTACCCCTACCCCTCCACCTCTACCCCTCCACTTCTACCCCTCCACCTCTACCCCTCCAACCTTCCACCCCTACCCCTCCACCCCTCTAAACCTACCCCTCCAAACTTCCACCCCTCTAACCCTACCCCTCCAACCTTCCACCCTTCTAACCCTACCCCTCCAAACTTCCACCCCTCTAACCCTACCCCTCCAACCTTCCACCCCTACCCCTCCACCCCTCTAACCCTACCCCTCCAACCTTCCACCCCTCTAACCCTACCCCTCCAAACTTCCACCCCTCTAACCCTACCCCTCCAACCTTCCACCCCTACCCCTCCACCCCTACCCCTCCATCCCTAACCCTCCACCCCTCCAATCCTAACCCTCCACCCCTCCAATGCTAACCCTCCACCCTTCCAACCCTACCCCTAAACCTTCCACCCCTACCCCTCCAACCATACCCCTGAAACCCTTCACGCCTACCCCTCCCACCTCTACCCCACCACCTCTACCCCTCCACCCCTACCCCTCCTACTAGTGATGCACCAATATGACATTTTTGGCCGATACTGATATCCGATATTTAAAATTTTAGCGGCCTTTTAGGCATTCTAGTACAGTTAAATAGTTAACACACTCACATGGACGCAGCGGTCTAAGGCATTGCATGCCAGTGTAAGAGGCATAACAACAGTCCCTGGTTCGAATCCAGGCTGGATCACATCCGGACGTGATTGGGAGTCCCATAGGGCTTATTGTAAATAATAATTTGTTCTAAACTGACTTGCCTAGTTAAATAAAGGTTACACACACACACACACACTGACCAAAACGTTATTTTGTTGGCATAGACGTATGTCCCCATTACCAGTAAAACATAATCAAAACCTATTTCTTTCACTTACTTGCTGTTCTGTTTCGTTGTTAATTTGTTCAGTCGTTTCATTCTCAACCAGGATTTCTATGGAACGCCGTTTGGGCCATTGCTTTGGAATGCCGTTTGGGTCTTTGCGTGTCACTAGGCAGGGTAGCCTAGTGGTTAGAGTGTTGGGCTAGTAACCGAAAGGTTGCACGTTCAAATCCCCGAGCTGACAAGGTACAAATCTGTAGTTCTGCTCCTGAACAGTCAGTTAACCCACTAGGCTGTCATTGAAAAAAGGAATTTGTTCTTAACTGACTTGCCTAGTTAATTAAAGGTAAAAAAAAAAATATATATATAGTATTTAACACTATTTGATGTGTCAAATAAGCTTGTTGACCCATCAGGACCTGACTACACGTCACATAATAATATTACTGTGAAAAATAGCGCACTTGGTAGTTTGTACCTGTGCTCGACCAGTCGGTGAAAGTCAACATCACCCACGACAGAGAACGGTTGATTGTCAAGGGTAATGAATTCCATTATCTTGGCTTTAATGGATTTCACCTTTGAGTTGTCTCTCTGAAATGTTCTTACTCTTTCAAATGACTGCTTGACTTGTTGACTACTCGATCCACACAGCAGACATTGTGGTCTAGTTTTGGAATGTTGTGTTGCACGTGTAGCGCAACATTTTACTTCATGTACCTACATTACTTCATGTACCTACATTACTTAATGTACCTACATTACTTAATGTACCTACATTACTTAATGTACCTACATTACTTCATGTACCTACATTACTTCATGTACCTACATTACTTCATGTACCTACATTACTTAATGTACCTACATTACTTAATGTACCTACATTACTTCATGTACCTACATTACTTCATGTACCTACATTACTTCATGTACCTACATTACTTCATGTACCTACATTACTTAATGTACCTACATTACTTAATGTACCTACATTACTTAATGTACCTACATTACTTCATGTACCTACATTACTTCATGTACCTACGTTATATACGTATGCACATCAGCTTTGACATTGGTTTTGCACATCAGCGTTAAACTAGACATCGGCTAATACAGATGTTGGCATTTTCAGCTAATATCAGCCAATTCTGATATGTTCACTGATATATCGTGCATCCCTACCTCCTACCCTAACCTCCACCAACCCTACCCCTCCTACCCTAAACCTTCCCCCACCCTTCCACCCCTACTCCTCCATCCCCAACCCTACCCCTCCACCCCTACCCCTCCAACCCTAACCTTCCACCCTAACCTTCCATCTCTACCCCTCCATATCTACCCCTCCTACTCTACCCTTCCATCCCTACCCCTCTACCCCTAACCTTCCAACACTACCCCATCACAGTCACCTCAAGCAGATACTACCCCCACCCCCTAGTCTCTCCAAATCACATCTCTAAACAGCTCAAGGCTGTGAGGCAGGAGGGATGTAGACAGCGCGGGGGGATAGTGGTTCACAGAGAGGTGAGAGAGAAAGGACAACAGAGCTCTTTAAAAGACACATTGAGACGGGAGATGAGAAGAGAGATCCACTTAAGGATACTGATAGCACATTATCATAACATTATCATAACATTCCCACACCATTATCCTATCATTCAACCAAAAACATCTGAGCTGGCAAGGGTTGAAGCTCTACTAAAAAGCAATTGTTAGATCAACGAACCATTGCATCTATGATAACAGTGGTAACAGTATGTCTTTGAAGTTTAGATCACATTCAGTTGTAATTGTCTTTCTATATACTGTCTGCAGTGCTGCAGACTATTACTTAAACAATAGCAGTAACTAGCTAATCCAACAACGACAGAGGGGTAGACCCATGCAGTAGCTATAGAATGACTAGAATGGGTGAGGACCTCATATCTTTCAATTCATTCTATTTCGATTGAGAAACCTGCCCCACATGCCAAGGGAATCAAACTAACACCCATCCGGGTTGACTTCAGAGAGCCAGGCCAGAGCTGAATGTAAGAGGGGAGTTTTGTTTGGGTGGTCCAGTTAAAGTTGTGTGCTAAAGGGGGGCTGGTCACACTTAGAGTAGTAATGAACCTTTTCCCCTTCAGAATGAGGATATCAAAGAATACTGGATCTCTCTCTCTCTCTTTCTCTCTCTCTCTCTCTCTCTCTCTCTCTCTCTGTCTCTCTCTCTCTCTCTATCTCTCTCTCTCTCTCTCTCTCACATTACATTTCAGGGGCTTTATTGGCATGGGAAACATATGTTTACATTGCCAAAGCAAGTGAAATAGATAATAAACAAAAGTGAAAATTAACGGTAAACATTACACTCACAAAAGTTTCAAAATAATTAAGACAGTCCAAATGTCATATTATGTCTATATACAGTGTTGTAATGATGTGCAAATAGTTAAAATAAGTCAACATAAATATTGGTTGTATTTACAATGGTGTTTGTTCTTCACTGGTTTCCCTTTTCTTGTGGCAACAGGTCACACATTTTGCTGCAGTGATTACAGACTATGGTATTTCACCCAATAGATATGGGACTTTATCAAACTTGTATTTGTTTTCGAATTCTGTCTTTTCTTGAGAGCCAGGTCTGCCTTCGGCGGCCATTCTCAAAAGCAAGGCTATTCTCATAGAGTCTGTACATAATCAAAAATGTCCTTAATTAGTGGATCAGTCACAGTGGTCAGGTGTTCTGCCTCTGTGTACTCTCTGTTTAGGGCAAAACATCATTCTAGTTTGTTCTTTTTTTTTTGTAAATTCTTTCCAAAGTGTCAAGTAATTACCTTTTTGTTCTCTCATGATTTGGTTGGGTCTAATTGTGTTGCTGTCCTGGTGCTCTGTGGGGTGTGTTTGTGTTTGTGAACAGAGCCCCAGGACCAGCTTTCTTAGGGGTCTCTCCTCCAGGTTAATTTCTCTGTAGGTGATGGCTTTGTTATGGAATGTTTGGGAATCGCTTCCTTTTAGGTGGTTATAGAATTTAACGGCACTTTTCCGGATTTTCATAATTAGCGGGTATCGGCCTAATTCTGCTCTGCATGCATTATTTGGTGTTTTACGTTGTACACTGAGGATATTTTTGCAGAATTATGCATAAGTCTCAATTTGGTGTTTGTCCCATTTTGTGAAATTTTGGTTGGTGAGCGGACCCCAGACCTCACAACCATAAAGGGCAATGGGCTCTATGACTGATTCAAGTATTTTTCTAGGGCAACGGCGTCTAGATGGAATTTGTATTCGTGGTCCTGGCAACTGGACCTTTTTTGGAACCCCATTATTTTTGTCTTACTGAGATTTACTGTCAGGGCCCAGGTCTGACTGAGTCTGTGCAGAAGATCTAGGTGCTGCTGTAGGTCCTCCTTGGTTGGGGACAGAAGCACCAGGTCATCAGTAGACATTTGACTTCAGATTGTAGTAGGGTGAGGCCGGGTGTCATGTACTGTCATGTTGTGTCTTGTCTCTGTCCTTTCCCTTCACCCTGTCTCCCTCTGCTGGTCGTTGTTAGGTTACCTTTTCTCCCCCTCTTTCCCCCAGCTGTGCCTTGTCTCCTCCTAACCACCTCGTCACCCCTTTTCCCACCTGTTCCCTTTTTCCCTCTGATTAGGTCCCTATATCTCTCTCTGTTTCTGCTCCTGTCCTTGTCGGATTCTTGTTTGTTGTGTTTCATGCCTGAACCAGACTGTCGTCATGTTTGCTGTAACCTTGTCTTGTCCTGTCGGAATCTGCCGGTCCGTCTGAGCCTACTTATGTTTGGTAATTAAAGAAGCTCTGTTTAAGTTAATTCGCTTTTGGGTCCTCATTCACGCACCGTAACAGAAGAATCCGACCAAGAATGGACCCAGCGACTTCGGATCCTCTCCACTCAGCCGTCGGGATCCAGGGAGCGATGCTAGGCAGACACGATCAGGAATTGTCTGCTGCTCGACATGCCGTTGAGACCCTGGCCACCCAAGTCTCCAACCTCACAGAACAGGTTCACCATCTCCGCCTCGATCCACCGGCCACTTCCAGGGCTTTCGAATCTCCGGAGCCCAGAATCAATAACCCGCCGTGTTACTCTGGGGAGCCCACTGAATGCCGCTCGTTCCTCACCCAGTGTGATATTGTGTTTTCTCTCCAGCCCTACACTTTCTCCAGGAGCACTGCTCGTGTCGCCTACGTCATATCTCTCCTTATTGGACGGGCTCGTGAGTGGGGCACGGCAATCTGGGAGGCAAGGGCTGAGTGTACTAACCAGTATCAGGACTTTAAGGAGGAGATGATACGGGTTTTTGACCGATCTGTTTTTGGGGAGGAGGCTTCCAGGGCCCTGTCTTCCCTATGTCAAGGTAATCGATCCATAACAGACTACTCTATTGAGTTTCGCACTCTTGCTGCCTCCAGTGGCTGGAACGAGCCGGCTTTGCTCGCTCGTTTTCTGGAGGGTCTCCGCGCAGAGGTAAAGGATGAGATTCTCTCCCGGGAGGTTCCTTCCAGCGTGGATTCCTTGATTGAACTCGCTATTCGCATTGAGCGACGGGTTGATCTTCGTCACCGAGCTCGTGGAAAGGAGCTCGCGTTCTCCGTTGCCCCCCTCTCCGCATCACTACCATCTTCCTCTGCCGGCTCGGGTGCTGAGCCCATGCAGCTGGGAGGTATCCGCATCTCGACTAAGGAGAGGGAACGGAGAATCACCAACCACCTCTGTCTCTATTGCGGTTCCGCTGGTCATTTTGTCACTTCATGTCCAGTAAAAGGCCAGAGCTCATCAGTAAGCGGAGGGCTACTGGTGAGCGCTACTACTCCTGTCTCTCCTTCAAGATCCTGCACTACCTTGTCGGTCCATCTACGCTGGACCGGTTCGTCAGCTTCCTGCAGTGCCTTAATAGACTCTGGGGCGGAGGGCTGTTTTATGGACGAGACCTGGGCTCGGGAACATGACATTCCTCTCAGACAGTTAAAGGAGCCCACGGCCTTGTTCGCCCTGGATGGTAGTCCTCTCCCCAGGATTCAGCGTGAGACGCTACCTTTAACCCTCACTGTTTCTGGTAATCATAGTGAAACCATTTCTTTTTGAATTTTTCGTTCACCTTTTACACCTGTTGTTTTGGGCCATCCCTGGCTAGTTTGTCATAATCCTTCCATTAATTGGTCTAGTAATTCTATCCTCTCCTGGAACGTCTCTTGTCATGTGAAATGTTTAATGTCTGCTATCCCTCCTGTTTCCTCTGTCTCTTCTTCACAGGAGGAGCCTGGTGATTTGACAGGGGTGCCGGAGGAATATCACGATCTGCGCACGGTGTTCAGTCGGTCCAGGGCCACCTCTCTTCCTCCACACCGGTCGTATGATTGTAGTATTGATCTCCTTCCGGGAACCACCCCCCCCCCCCCGGGGTAGACTATACTCTCTGTCGGCTCCCGAACGTAAGGCTCTCGAAGATTATTTGTCTGTAGCTCTTGACGCCGGTACCATAGTCCCCTCCTCCTCTCCCGCCGGAGCAGGGTTTTTTTTTTTGTCAAGAAGAAGGACGGGTCTCTGCGCCCCTGCATAGATTATCGAGGGCTGAATGACATAACAGTGAAGAATCGTTATCCGCTTCCTCTTATGTCTTCAGCCTTCGAGATCCTGCAGGGAGCCAGGTTTTTCACTAAGTTGGACCTTCGTAACGCTTACCATCTCGTGCGCATCAGGGAGGGGGACGAGTGGAAGACGGCGTTTAACACTCCGTTAGGGCACTTTGAATACCGGGTTCTTCCTTTCGGCCTCGCTAACGCTCCAGCTGTCTTTCAGGCATTAGTCAATGATGTCCTGAGAGACATGCTGAACATCTTTGTTTTCGTTTACCTTGACGATATCCTGATTTTTTCACCGTCACTCCAGATTCATGTTCAGCACGTTCGACGTGTCCTCCAGCGCCTTTTAGAGAATTGTCTTTTTGTGAAGGCTGAGAAGTGCACTTTTCATGCCTCCTCCGTCACATTTCTCGGTTCTGTTATTTCCGCTGAAGGCATTAAGATGGATCCCGCTAAGGTCCAAGCTGTCATTGATTGGCCCGTCCCTAAGTCACGCGTCGAGCTGCAGCGCTTTCTCGGCTTCGCGAACTTCTATCGTCGTTTCATCCGTAATTTCGGTCAGGTGGCAGCTCCTCTCACAGCCCTTACTTCTGTCAAGACGTGCTTTAAGTGGTCCGTTTCCGCCCAGGGAGCTTTTGATCTCCTCAAGAATCGTTTTACATCCCCTCCTATCCTTGTTACACCTGACGTCTCTAGACAGTTCGTTGTCGAGGTTGACGCGTCAGAGGTGGGCGTGGGAGCCATTCTTTCTCAGCGCTCCCTCTCTGACGACAAGGTCCACCCATGCGCGTATTTTTCTCATCGCCTGTCGCCGTCGGAACGTAACTATGATGTGGGTAACCGCGAACTGCTCACCATCCGGTTAGCCCTAGGCGAATGGCGACAGTGGTTGGAGGGGGCGACCGTTCCTTTTGTCGTTTGGACTGACCATAGGAACCTTGAGTACATCCGTTCTGCCAAACGACTTAATGCGCGTCAGGCGCGTTGGGCGCTGTTTTTCGCTCGTTTCGAGTTCGTGATTTCTTATCGTCCGGGCTCT
Source organism: Oncorhynchus mykiss (assembly GCF_057628025.1). Lineage (NCBI taxonomy): Eukaryota > Metazoa > Chordata > Actinopteri > Salmoniformes > Salmonidae > Oncorhynchus > Oncorhynchus mykiss. The sequence goes on along the minus strand of NC_143044.1, from coordinate 36,377,855 downwards.
AAGAACACCAAGCCTGATGCTTTGTCTCGTCTCTTCAGTTCTTCAGTAGCCTCCACTGACCCCGAGGGGATTCTCCCTGAGGGGCGTGTTGTCGGGTTGACTGTCTGGGGAATTGAGAGGCAGGTAAAGCAAGCGCTCACTCACACTCCGTCGCCGCGCACTTGTCCTAGGAACCTTCTTTTCGTTCCCGTTCCTACTCGTCTGGCCGTTCTTCAGTGGGCTCACTCTGCCAAGTTAGCCGGCCACCCTGGCGTTCGGGGTACGCTTGCTTCCATTCGCCAGCGTTTTTGGTGGCCCACCCGGGAGCATGACACGCGTCGTTTCGTGGCTGCTTGTTCGGTCTGCGCGCAGACTAAGTCCGGTAACTCTCCTCCTGCCGGCCGTCTCAGGCCGCTTCCTATTCCCTCTCGACCGTGGTCTCACATCGCCTTAGATTTTGTCACCGGACTGCCTTCGTCAGCGGGGAAGACTGTTATTCTTACGGTTGTCGATAGGTTCTCTAAGGCGGCTCAATTTTGGAGGGAGTTTTGCCGTTTGATTGGGGCTTCCGTCAGTCTCTCTTCCGGCTTTCACCCCCAGTCTAACGGTCAAGCAGAACGGGCCAATCAGACTATTGGTCGCATCTTACGCAGTCTTTCTTTTCGCAACCCTGCGTCTTGGTCAGAACAGCTCCCCTGGGCAGAATACGCCCACAACTCGCTTCCTTCGTCTGCGACCGGGCTATCTCCTTTTCAGAGTAGCCTCGGGTACCAGCCTCCGCTGTTCTCATCTCAGTTCGCCGAGTCCAGCGTCCCCTCCGCTCAGGCTTTTGTCCAACGTTGCGAGCGCACCTGGAAGAGGGTCAGGTCTGCACTTTGCCGTTATAGGACGCAGACTGTGAGGGCTGCTAATAAGCGTAGAACTAAGAGTCCTAGATATTGTCGCGGTCAGAGAGTTTGGCTCTCCACTCAGAACCTTCCCCTTAAGACGGCTTCTCGCAAGTTGACCCCGCGGTTCATTGGTCCGTTCCGTATTTCTCGGGTCATTAATCCTGTCGCAGTTCGACTTCTTCTTCCGCGATACCTTCGTCGCGTCCACCCGGTCTTCCATGTCTCCTGCATCAAGCCCGTCCTTCGCGCCCCCGCTCGTCTCCCCCCCCCCCCCCCCCCCCATCCTTGTCGAGGGCGCACCCATCTACAGGGTCCGTAGAATTTTGGACATGCGTCCTCGGGGCCTTGGTCACCAGTACCTCGTAGATTGGGAGGGGTACGGTCCTGAGGAGAGGGGTTGGGTTCCCTCTCGGGACGTGCTGGACCGTGCGCTGATCGAGGATTTCCTCCGTTGCCGCCAGGTTTCCTCCTCGAGTGCGCCAGGAGGCGCTCGGTGAGTGGGGGGGTACTGTCATGTAATGTCATGTTGTGTCTTGTCTCTGTCCTTTCCCTTCACCCTGTCTCCCTCTGCTGGTCGTTGTTAGGTTACCTTTTCTCCCCCTCTTTCCCCCAGCTGTGCCTTGTCTCCTCCTAACCACCTCGTCACCCCTTTTCCCACCTGTTCCCTTTTTCCCTCTGATTAGGTCCCTATATCTCTCTCTGTTTCTGCTCCTGTCCTTGTCGGATTCTTGTTTGTTGTGTTTCATGCCTGAACCAGACTGTCGTCATGTTTGCTGTAACCTTGTCTTGTCCTGTCGGAATCTGCCGGTCCGTCTGAGCCTACTTATGTTTGGTAATTAAAGAAGCTCTGTTTAAGTTAATTCGCTTTTGGGTCCTCATTCACGCACCGTAACACCGGGTGCTGCAGACTGTTCTAGTGCCCTCGCTAGTTCGTTTATATATGTTGCAGATGGTGGGGCGTAAGCTGCATCCCTGTGAAAAGAAATGTGTGTTTTTTTCAAATTTTAACCGCACACTTGTTTGTGTACATTGATTTTATAATGTCGTATGTTTTTCCCCAACACCACTTTCCATCAATTTGTACAGCAGACCCTCATGCCAAATTGAGTCGAAAGCTTTCTGGAAATCAACAAAGCATGAAAATACTTTGCCTTTGTTGTGTTTGTTTGTCAATTAGTGTGTGCAGGGTGAATATGTGGTCTGTCGTATGGTAATTTGGTAAAAAGCCAATTTGACATTTGCTCAGTATATTGTTTTCACTGAGGAAATGTACGAGTCTGCTGTTAATGATAATGCAGAGGTCTGCTGTTGACACATATCCTCCGGTAGTTATTGGGGTCAAATATGTCTCCACTTTTGTGGATTGGGATGATCAGTCCTTGGTTCCAAATACTGGGGAAGATGCCAGAGCTGAGGATGATATTAAATACTTTAAATATAGCCAAATGGAATTTGTGGTCTGTATATTTTATCATTTAAATTAGGATACCATCAACACCACAGATCTTTTTGGGTTGGAGGGTGTCATTTGAGAATCCAGTGGGCTCTGGTCATCTTTAATTGTTGATTTTAAGATTTGTATTTGATCATGTATATGTTTTTGCTCTTTATTCTTGGTTATAGAGCCAAAAAGATTAGAGAAGGGGTTTATCCATACATCTCCATTTTGTATAGATAACTCTTCGAGTTGTTTGTTTAGAGTTTTCCAATTTCCCCAGAAATGGTTAGATTCGATGGATTTCTTTATTACATTGAGCTGATTTCTGACGTGCTGTTCCTTCTTTACTGTAGTGTATTAATGTATTGTTTTAGTGATTCACCATGGTGAAGGCATAAGCTCAGGTTTTGTTTGGATTCTCCGGTTTCTCAATTTCTTTCTTAGGTTTTTGCATTCTTCATCAAACCATGTGTCATTGTTATTCATTTTGTTAGGTTGTCTGCTTGACATGTTTTGATTTGATAGGGAAGCTGAGAGGTCAAATATACTCTTTAGGTTTTCTAAACTAAAGTTTACACCTTCATAATTACAATGAAACCTTTTGTCCAGGAAATTGTCTAGAAGGGATTGAATTTGTTCCACACTACTTTCCTTCCATCGTTAGCATGTCTTCATATTATTCAGTTCCTTTGGCTTTGATGCCTCATGATTGAGCATAGCTCTGTTCAAGTAGAGTGTGATTTCTGAGGGGTGTCAGTGGACTGACTGTGAACACTCTAAGAGACTCTGAGGTCAGCGATACACTAGTCTACAGTACTACTGCCAAGAGATGAGCTATAGGTGTACCTACCATAGGAGTCCCCTCGAAACCTACCATTGACTATGTATATACCCAGTGTCCGACAGAGCTGCAGGAGTTGTGACCCGTTTTTGTTGGTTATGTTGTCGTAGTTGTGTCTTGGGGGGCATATAGGGGAGGGAATGCTGTCACCCTGTGTGCTGAGGGTGTCAGGTTCTTGTCCAGTTTTGGCATTTAGGTCGCCACAGACTAATACATGTCCCTGAGCATGGAATGCCCATAAAAGTATGGGGATTATATTAGGGGGATATAGGTAGCACACATGGGGCTGTGAAACTCTCCTGCCATTGTTGGGCTCAAGACTTTTCACACATCTGACTTCACTCTTCAGACCAAATTGAAGCTGCCACCAGGTCTGTTCTGTCCTACCAGCTTGGTAGCTTAGTATACGTATTGACTTAGTTTTATATAACACAATTACCTTGAGGTTATTGTATTTTACTTTTTGGCTTCAGAAGTAGCTGGTATTGGTATTTCCAGTTTCCGCTGTTTCTTCTGCAGGTTTTGGTTTGTTAGAAGTGTTTTCTTGATAGTCCTTGGTAGTAATAGTCCGTTCAGGTCATTTTGTCCAAAATCAAGGTTTTTACGTATATGGAATTTTGATTTGGATTGAAGGTTTTAATGTTGAGGTTAGTATCCTGTATAAGTCCTTGTGAAAATATCTCATGGGCTCCTGAGTTTTTTGCTGAAGAACTCAGGAGCGCATGACCTCTCTCTCAATTCATTTCAATTCAAGGGATTCATCGGCATGGGAAACATATGTTAACATTGCCAAAGCAAGTGAAGTAGATAATATACAAAAGTGAACTTCACACAATAATCAATAATCTCTCTCTGTTTGTCTCGCTCAAATTCAATTTCAAATCTCTCTCTCTGGCCGGCAACACAAACACACGGCTACATCACATAATTTCATGAAAGAAAGAGAGGGAGGAGGGGAGACAGTGGAAAATGAGAGATAGAGGGAAGTAGAGCGAGTGGGGAGAGACAGAGAAAGATAGAGAGAGAGAGTGTGTTGGAGGATAAATCTGTCATTCAGGGCTATAGTTAGAGACATTATTGGAGATGGTTTATTCTCTCTCTTTCTCTTTCTCTCTCTCGTTCTCTCTCTCCCTTTCATTCTTTTTCCTCCCTCTCCCTCTCTCTCTCTCTCTCTCTCTCTCTCTCTCTATATATATATATATATATAGCTTTCTCTCTCTCTCTCTCTTTCTCTCTCTCTCTATATATATATATAGCTTTCTCTCTCTCTCTCTCTCTTTCTCTTTCTCTATATATATATATATATATATATAGCTTTCTCTCTCTCTCTCTCTATATATATATATATATATATATATATAGCTTTCTCTCTCTCTCTCTCTCTTTCTCTCTCTCTATATATATATATATATATATAGCTTTCTCTCTCTCTCTCTCTTTCTCTCTCTCTATATATATATATATATAGCTTTCTCTCTCTCTCTCTCTCTTTCTCTCTCTCTATATATATATATATATAGCTTTCTCTCTCTCTCTCTCTCTCTCTTTCTCTCTCTCTCTATATATATATATATAGCTTTCTCTCTCTCTCTCTCTCTTTCTCTCTCTCTCTCTATATATATATATATATATAGCTTTCTCTCTCTCTCTCTCTCTTTCTCTCTCTCTATATATATATATATATATATAGCTTTCTCTCTCTCTCTCTTTCTCTTTCTCTGTACTTTATGCCCCTTATTTCTTATGCATTTATTTATTCATTAATTGATCATTGTTCAAGACAAATCTCACTGAGGGTGTGTGTCTCCCTTGTCTCTTTCCATCAGCTGAAGTGTGTGTGACTGGGAGGGAGAAACTGGTGTGATTTTGGTTATCTTCCACGATGCATTACACACAACCTCCCTCCCTCCCTCGCCCCCTACCATCCCTTGATGTTCTGAGACTCTTTACACATTACCCACAACCTTGCTCCCTCGCCACACCTCGATGTTCTGAGACTCTTTACAAATTACCCACAACCTTCCTCCCTCGACACGCCTTGATGTTCTGAGACTCTATACAAATTACACACAACCTCCCTTTCTCCCCCCAGCCAAGCCTCGATGTTCTGAGACTCTTTACACATTACACACAACCTCCCTCCCTTGCCCCTCACCAACCCTTGATGTTCTGAGACTCTTTACACATTACACACAAGCCCCCTCCCTCGCCCTTCACCAAGCCTTGATGTTCTGAGACTCTTTACACATTACACACAACCCCCCCCCCCCCCCCTCGCCCCTCACCACGCCTCGATGTTCTGAGACTCTTTACACATTACACACAACCTCCCCCCCTCGCCCCTCACCAAGCCTCGATGTTCTGAGACTCTTTACACATTACACACAACCTCCCTCCCTCGCCCCCACCACACCTCGATGTTCTGAGACTCTTTATACATTACACACAAGCCCCCTCCCTCGCCCTTCACCAAGCCTTGATGTTCTGAGACTCTTTACACATTGCACACAACCTCCCCCCCTCGCCCCTCACCACGCCTCGATGTTCTGAGACTCTTTACACATTACACACAACCTCCCCCCCTCGCCCCTCACTACGCCTCGAAGTTCTGAGACTCTTTACACATTACACACAACCTCCCTTTCTCCCGCCAGCCAAACCTCGATGTTCTGAGACTCTTTACACATTACACACAACCTCCCCCCCTCGCCCCTCACCAAGCCTTGATGTTCTGAGACTCTTTACACATTACACACAACCTCCCTCCCTCGCCCCCACCACGCCTCGATGTTCTGAGACTCTTTACACATTACACACAACCTCCCTCCCTCGCCCCCACCACGCCTCGATGTTCTGAGACTCTTTACACATTACACACAACCTCCCTCCCTCGACCCCACCACGCTTCGATGTTCTGAGACTCTTTACACATTACACACAACCTCCCTCCCTCGCCCCCACCACGCCTCGATGTTCTGAGACTCTTTACACATTACACACAACCTCCCTCCCTTGCCCCCACCACGCCTCGATGTTCTGAGACTCTTTACAAATTACACACAACCTCCCTTGCCCCCACCACGCCTCGATGTTCTGAGATTCTTTCTGGGTCAATAGCTGAGGGTTTTGGCCAACTAGGAGCATTACCCAACCTAATGTCAGAGTGGATTTGTCTTCTTAGGTTGTGTTTAGTGCGGCTGTTTCATCTGCGGAGGAATGGGGTTTGTTATTTATTTTCACGGCAGTGGAGGATGGATCCGATGTGGCAGACTGGAGGGGCAGACTCTGGATGAGGCGTGTGTTTGAACCTCAGGCTATAGTCCCACCCAGGGATGGGCATAAATTACAAATTACAATTACAAAATACAATTACAAACTACCCTAAAGACCAATGTATCAAAATAAAATATAAAATACCTTTTCAAAGTTTTTAAAATACAAAACTACATTTGCATGTAGCGGTTCCAGAAACGTCTTACTTGCTATGACTGTGACATGTTGTTGTTTATCTACCTTCGTTGAATGCACTGTCACTCTGGATAATAGTGTCTGCTAAATAACCATAATGTAAATGTATACAGTACCAGTCAGAAGTTTCTACACACCGACTCATTACAGGGTTTGTCTTCATTTTTACTATTTTCTACAATTTAGAATAATAGTGAAGACATCAAAACTATGAAATAACACACATGGAATCATGTAGTAACCAAAGGTTGTTAAACAAATTAAAATATATTTTATATTTGACATTCTTCAAAGAAGCCACCCTTTGCACACTCTTGGCACTCTCTCAAACAGCTTCATGGAATGCATTTCAATTAACAGGTTTCTTAATTTGTGGAATTTCTTTCCTTCTTAATGCATTTGAGCCAGTCAGTTGTGTTGTGACAAGGTAAGGGTGGTATACAGAAGACAGCCCTATTTGGTAAAAGACCAAGTCCATATTATGTCAAGAACAGCTCAAATAGGCAAAGAGAAACAACAGTCCATCATTACTTTAAGACATGAAGGTCAGTCAGTCTGGAAAATGTCAAGAACTTTGAAAGTTTCAAGTACATTTGCAAAAACCATCAAGCACTGTGATGAAACTGGCTCTCATGAGGACCGACACAGGAAAAGAAGACCCAGAGTTACCTCTGCTGCAGAAGATAAGTTCATTAGAGTTAACTGCACCTCAGATTATAGCCCAAATAAATGCTTCACGGAGTTCAAGTAACAGACATCTCAACATCAGCTGTTCAGAGGAGACTGTGTGAATCAGGCCTTCATGGTTGATTTGCTGCAAATAAACCACAACTAAAGGGCACAAATAAGAATAAGATATTTGTTTGGGCCAAGAAACACGAGCAATGGATATTAGACCGGTGGAAATCTGTCCTTTGGTCTGATGAGTCCAAATGTGAGATTTTTGGTTCCAACCGCTGTGTCTTTGTGAGACGAAGAGTAGATGAACGGATGATCTCTGCATGTGTGGTTCCCACTGTGAAGCATGGAGGAGGATGTGTGATGGTGTGGGGGTGCTTTGCTGCTGACACTGTCTGTGATTTATTTAGAATTCAAGTCACACTTAACCAGCATGGCTACCACAGCGTTCTGCAGCGATACTCCATCCCATCTGGTTTGGGCTTAGTGGGACTGTCATTGGTTTTTCAACAGGATAATGACCCAACACACCTCCAGGCTGTGTAAGGGCTATTTGACCAAGAAGGAGAGTGATGGAGTGCTGCATCAGATGACCTGGCCTTCACCATCCCCTGACCTCCACCCAATTGAGATGGTATGGGATGATTTGGACCGCAGAGTGAAGGAACAACAAGTGGTCAGAATATGTGGGAACTCCTTCAAGACTGTTGGAAAGGCAATCCAGGTGAAGCTGGTTGAGAGAATGCCAAGAGTGTGCAAAGGGTGGCTACTTTGAAGAATCAAAAATATATTTTGATCTGTTTAACACTTTATTTAGCAGATGCTCATATCACACCATAGTGCCATCAGACATCTGAAACCAATTAAGGTTGAAAGGGGGCCACAAAAATGTGAACTGCTATAAAGAAATGGTATAGAAAAGTATCGTCTTTTGAAAATACAAATTACAGCTTTCAAAAATAGCTTGTTACAAACTACATTGGTGTAGTTCAGCCCAGTGTAATACAATATACTAAATACTCAGAAGTAATTAAAATACGTATTTCAAATATATGTAACAGAAATACTTCCCATCTCTGGTCCCACCACCCCACCACGACATGGGCTGCCACAAATATGTAAAGAAATTGATTAATATGAGCGCAAGCACAAGATGAAAATCAAGGACATTGACCAGTTCTAAATGTTCTAATGACCATTAAAAACTGGGTGGTTCGACCCTGAATGCTGATTGGCTGACAGCCAATTTCGATCTACAACCACAAGGTCATGTTAAATGGCAACTGGCCCAATCAATTAGTCCATAAGGTTAAAGCAATTAGACTGGAAATGGCCATATAGAGTGTATCATCATATACAAGGCATGAGGGGGTGTGGTATATGGCATGAGGGGGTGTGGTATGGCCAATATACCACGGCTAATGGCAGTTCTTATGCACGACGCAACGCGGAGTGCCTGGATACAGACGCTAGCCGTGGCATATTGTCCATATACCACAAACCCCCGAGGTGCCTTATTGCTGTTATAAACTGGTTACTATTTTAATTAGAGCAGTAAAAAATACATGTTTTGTTATACCCGTGGTATACCACGACTGTCAGTCAATAAGCAATCAGGGCTCGAACAACGCAGTTTATAAGTATCTTTCTAATAGTTGGGGCGCTATATAGGACGGCTATATGTTATTGTAATTACTATGCTATTATATGACGAGTCATGAGGTAGAATTAAACTATAGCAGTGCCGCAGTGCTACATACAGTGTATTTGGACCCATTTCCCTTTCCCACATTTTATATAGTTACAGCCTTATTCTAAAATGTATAAAATATTTTCAATCGACACACAATACCCCATAATAACAAAACAAAAACAGTTTATTTATTTATAAAAATAAAAAACAGAAATACCTTATTTACATAAGTATTCAGACCCTTTGCTATGAGACTCGAAATTGAGCTCAGGTGCATCCTGTTTCCATTGATTATCTTTGAGATGTTTCTTCAAGTTGATTGGAGTCCACCTGTGGTAAATTCAATTGATTAAACATGATTTGGAAAGGCACACACCTGTCTATATAAGGTCCCACAGTTGACAGTGCATGTCAGAGCAAAAACCAAGCCATGAGGTCGAATGAATTGCCTGTAGAGCTCCGAGACAGGATTATGTCGAGGCACAGATCTGGGGAAGGGTACCAAAATATTTCTGCAGCATTGAAGGTCCCCAAGAACACAGTGACTTCCATCGTTCTTAAATGAAAGAAGTTTGGAACCACCAAGTCTCTTCCTAGAGCTGGCCGCCCGGTCAAACTGAGCTATCGTGGGAGAAGGGCCTTGGTCAGGGAGGTGACCAAGGATCCGATGGTCACTCTGACAGAGCTCCAGAGTTCCTCTGTGGAGATGAGAGAACCTCCCAGAAGGACAACCAGATCTGCTGCACTCCACCAATCAGGCTTTTATGGTAAAGTAAGGCTGTAATGTAACAAAATGTGGAAGATGTCAAGGGATCTGAATACTTTCCAAATGCCCTGTAGGGGGGCATTTGCATTAAGGAGCACTCAGCATTAAGGAGCACTCAGCATTAAGGAGATCATTTTGGGGTCAGGCCCTGCAATAGACTAGTGTCCGGTCTAGGGGTTGTTGTACCTGTACGTCAAGCTGCCTCACTTTACAGAAACAGTAGATATGAGTGATTCCTCACAAAACCCAAAACAAAAAGACCATGATTTTGGGGTATTGTCATTAAATGTAATCCATAGAATTGTCCTTTGGAGGACATATATTGTTGACATATATTTGACATTAGTATCTAAAGGCCTCCTTTAAGACTCCATAAAGTTTAATCTATGGATGGTACAAAGCAAACATTGGTGTCATATGAAGCTTTACTGCTTGCTCTGTAGTAAGAATAGTTGTAGTAAGAGTAGTATTTTCATTTCCCAAACTATTTTTTTACATTCATTTATGAACATTGAAAAATATAAACACGAATATTTTAAAAAATACTATTTTTGATTTAGCTAATCTTTCAATATATTGTTGAACATAACACACTCTACTGGCATATTCTCCAAAGAACTATGCTATGGATTACATTTAGTGAAGATCCCCCAAATCATGGCCTCTATTTTTTGTCTGGGTTTTTTGAGGAATCAATCATATGTTCCTGCTCATATGAGCCGTTCCAGCTCGCACAGGGAAGTGTTTCATGTCCACTGTCCGGTGTTACAGATAAAGATGTGGCTGGTGGTTGTCCTAGTGTGTGACACATCGTTGCTGGTGTGTATACTAGTGCGTCATATCCTTGACACCTCCCATGAGTGGAGACTTCCGTTGCTTTGGTGGCCCCCCTGCCTCTCTCTGGGCCCAGGGGGCAGACTAGTTAGTGTTGTGTGACAGACACACTCAGCCATGCTCTCCTTGCTACTCGCCTACAACAAGGGTTTCACACCCAGCGAGGGAGGGCAGAGAGGGCTCTGGAGGAAAGCTGTCATCTGAGGGAGGGGTAAATGTAGGGAGGGAGGGAGAAAGGGCTCTGGAGGAAAGCTGTCATCTGAGGGAGGGGTAAATGTAGGGAGGGAGGGCAGAGAGGGCTCTGGAGGAAAGCTGTCATCTGAGGGAGGGGGATGATTCTCACTGCTCCCATGGTGAAGTGTCTGACTGACTGTCCAAGTGCTCCACAGAGCTGAGAGAGAGAGCATTGTAAATACAACCCATATTTATGTTTATTTACTTTCCCTTTTGTACTATTTCAAATCAAATCAAATGTATTTATATAGCCCTTCGTACATCAGCTGATGTCACAAAGTGCTGTACAGAAACCCAGCCTAAAACCCCAAACAGCAAGCAATGCAGGTGTAGAGGCATGGTGGCTAGGAAAAACTCCCTAGAAAGGCCATAACCTAGGAAGAAACCTAGAGAGGAACCAGGCTATGTGGGGTGGCCAGTCCTCTTCTGGCTGTGCCGGGTGGAGATTATAACAGAACATGGCCAAGATGTTCAAATGTTCATAAATGACCAGTATGGTCAAATAATAATAATCACAGTAGTTGTCGAGGGTGCAGCAAGTCAGCACCTCAGGAGTAAATGTCAGTTGGCTTTTCATAGCCGATCATTAAGAGTATCTCTACCACTCCTGCTGTCTCTAGAGAGTTTAAAACAGCAGGTCTGGGACAGGTAGCACGTCCGGTGAACAGGTCAGGATTCCATAGCCACAGGCAGAATAGTTGAAACTGGAGCAGCAGCACGGCCAGGTGGACTGGGGACAGCAAGGAGTCCTCATGCCAGGTAGTCCTGAGGCATGGTCTTAGGGCTCAGGTCCTCCGAGAGAGAGAAATAAAGAGAGAAAGAGAGAATTAGAGAAAGCATACTTAAATTCACTTATAACCCCAACCACTTTGCCGAAGCACAGCCCCCACACCACTAGAGGGATATCTTCAACCACCAACTTACCATCCTGAGACAAGGCTGAGTATAGCCCACAAAGATCTCCGCCACGGCACAACCCAAGGGGGGGGGGGGGGGGGGCCAACCCAGACAGGAAGATCACGTCAGTGACTCAACCCACTCAAGTGACACACCCCTCTATTTGCACATTGTTACAACACTGTATATAAATAACATATTTATTATTTTGGAACTTCTGTGAGTGTAATGTAACCTGTTAATATTTATTGTTTATTTCACTTTTGTTCATTATCTACTTCACTTGCTTTGGCAATGTTTACATATGTTTCCTATGCCAATAAAGCCTTTAAATGTAATTTATTTGAGAAAGAGAGAGAGAGAGCGAAAGAAAGACAAAAGGAAATACATAGAGAGAAAGAAAGGGAGAGCGAGAAAGAGAGAAAAAGAGAGAAAGAGAGATTGGGACATATACATAGAGAGAGAGAAAGAGAGAGTGAGAGAAAAAGGGAGAGAGAAAAAGAGAGAGGGAGAGAGAGATAGTAAACAGAGCATGTGGCAAATATACAGTACCAGTAATATTTCTGAGAGAGAGTATCCCTAGCTATTCATCAGAACACAGAAACACCATGGCAATTTATACTGTAGCAAATAAATACACACTAAGATGAATCTCCAGTAATATTTCTGTGTGTGAGTGTTCTGGGAATGTAACATCAGAAGGGCAGAGACGTTAGACTGGAATATAGTTTACAGTGAAGATAAACCAATTAAGACTGTCTGGTTCTCTGTTGCTGGTCTATACTGGGCTGTGCATGTGGGGAGAGAGAGAGAGAGAGAGGCATGTCTGCTGGGAGGAAGATTCATTTATGGGAGGAAGAGAAGAGTGAAAGTGTGTGTGCATGTGCAGGCCATTGAAACATCCTGGCTGTTCTCTGCTCTGTTCTGAGACTCATTAGCACATGTCATACTTGATGGAGGAGCAGACTTAGTGGTAATATTGGACATTATAGCAGGTTGGTATCCAGTGTGGGGCAGTTTCCCTGAGCCTTATTAATGAATCTCTTACAGTAGCTGAGGCCATTGGCTGTCCTATATCATCAGGAATGACTCAACAACCCTGGAAAACAAGAACATCTACAATCAATCAAAGGCATTTTATAAACCCACAAAGTGATTTACAGATACCTGTCACTTGCTAACGTCTTCGCTCCAGGAGACCTGTGAACAGATCTCCTGTCGCCAAAGGCAACATCTCGTACCCCAAAAACATATCTACCTCTGATTGACCTATTTCCCAGAAACCTTTCCCGTCACCGACGGAAAATCTATAATCCGGAATGCCTTACCTGTCGTTTCGGTTCATACAATGTGTGAACTATAGGAAAAATGTATCACCATACTCCAATTTGTAACGTTACAAGTCTCCCAGAGCGAAGAGACTAGTCATTTGTATGCCTTTCACAGAGAGAACGGCATTATACATTAAAAGTTTTTTCAGTCATTTCCTATCAGATTCAGACCCCCTAGTGTGCTGTACCTCCCACGGGCATGATACATAAACTAGTTCACAAATCACTCACAGACGGACAGATGTCAACTCAGCGTGGTTCTGATTACTACCAGGCTGATTCATCCCATAGGGACTCAGTGTGTTTACAGAGTGACAGAGGGGTGGAAGGGTGGATGGGTAGTGTGACGGTAGAGGAGAGGAGATCCATCCCATAGGGACTCAGTGTGTTTACAGAGTGACAGAGGGGTGGAAGGGTGGATGGGTAGTGTGACGGTAGAGGAGAGGAGATCCATCCCATAGGGACTCAGTGTGTTTACAGAGTGACAGAGGGGTGGAAGGGTGGATGGGTAGTGTGACGGTAGAGGAGAGGAGATCCATCCCATAGGGACTCAGTGTGTTTACAGAGTGACAGAGGGGTGGAAGGGTGGATGGGTAGTGTGACGGTAGAGGAGAGGAGATCCATCCCATAGGGACTCAGTGTGTTTACAGAGTGACAGAGGGGTGGAAGGGTGGATGGGTAGTGTGACGGTAGAGGAGAGGAGATCCATCCCATAGGGACTCAGTGTGTTTACAGAGTGACAGAGCGGTGGAAGGGTGGATGGGTAGTGTGCCGGTAGAGGAGAGGAGATCCATCCCATAGGGACTCAGTGTGTTTACAGAGTGACAGAGGGGTGGAAGGGTGGATTGGTAGTGTGACGGTAGAGGAGAGGAGATCCATCCCATAGGGACTCAGTGTGTTTACAGAGTGACAGAGGGGTGGAAGGGTGGATGGGTAGTGTGACGGTAGAGGAGAGGAGATCCATCCCATAGGGACTCTGTGTGTTTACAGAGTGACAAAGGGGTGGAAGGGTGGATGGGTAGTGTGACGGTAGAGGAGAGGAGATCCATCCCATAGGGACTCAGTGTGTTTACAGAGTGACAGAGCGGTGGAAGGGTGGATGGGTAGTGTGCCGGTAGAGGAGAGGAGATCCATCCCATAGGGACTCAGTGTGTTTACAGAGTGACAGAGGGGTGGAAGGGTGGATGGGTAGTGTGACGGTAGAGGAGAGGAGATCCATCCCATAGGGACTCAGTGTGTTTACAGAGTGACAGAGGGGTGGAAGGGTGGATGGGTAGTGTGACGGTAGAGGAGAGGAGATCCATCCCATAGGGACTCAGTGTGTTTACAGAGTGACAGAGGGGTGGAAGGGTGGATGGGTAGTGTGACGGTAGAGGAGAGGAGATCCATCCCATAGGGACTCAGTGTGTTTACAGAGTGACAGAGGGGTGGAAGGGTGGATGGGTAGTGTGACGGTAGAGGAGAGGAGATCCATCCCATAGGGACTCAGTGTGTTTACAGAGTGACAGAGGGGTGGAAGGGTGGATGGGTAGTGTGACGGTAGAGGAGAGGAGATCCATCCCATAGGGACTCAGTGTGTTTACAAAGGGATGGATGGGTAGTAATGCACTGTTAAACCAACGTTTCTTTGGAATTTACAGTAACATACTAAAACAAACATGATTTGTTTTACAGTGGGTGTGAACAATAAGATAGACCAACTTCCAAATGCCCCCCAATGAAGGCAATGCTAACCACCCATGTGACTGCAGCCTTTCACTGCCCCATGGATGCAGAGTTCCTAAACATGAGAGAGGGCTTCAGGGGCTGAGAGGTAATACATGTGGGGCAGCAGTAGCTTAGAGAGGCAGGCCAGGTGTTGGTTCATGTGTGATGATGTGGTGGTGGGAGGGGGGTTCTGACATACACAGCTGCAATGGTGGTCCTTGGGAAGGTCGCTAAAATGGACTCAGGAGGGGGTTGCCTGGGAAAAGGTGTCGGGTATGGGGAAAGTTAGGAGTTGACCTGGGGGTGTTGTATGAGGAGAGAGATGGTTGAAAGATGGGGGGACAGAGTATGTGGATGTCTGGGAGTTGACCTTTGCCTGATGTCGTTTCCCACTACATGGACTCAGTAGAGAGCGCTGTGAGTTGGGGTAGGGGTAGGGGTATGGGAGAGTGGGCTGAAAGATGAAGGGTAGAGTTTAAGGAGAGCTGGGAGTTGACCTTGCCCGCCCTCATTTCCGCAACAGTATTCCCCTTATTTACTTCCCTCTCCACCCCTCATCGCCCCTCGCCTCCCCCGCTTCACACCACACTGTGTCTGTTTGAAGTACAGCTCTCTCTCTCTCTTTACGTAACTCCCATCAAAGGGTTTTGGGAAAGGAAAGCCCAACAGATTCAGCAAACAGACTGTTTACCCACAGATCTACTGTACCACCACTCTGTTATATAAAGAGGGCTGAAGGAACTACTACAGAATACAGTGAATTGAAGCCTGTGTATGTGTGTGTTAAATCAAATTTCATTTGTCACAAGCTTCGTTAAAACAACAGGTGTAAACTAACAGTGAAATGCTTACTTACGGACCCTTCCCAACAATGCAGAGAGAAAGAAAAAATGGAAATAATGAAAAGTAAAATACATAATAATAAATCTAAAATGAGTAATGCTAACTTGGCTATATACACGGGGTACCAGTGCTGAGTCCATGTGCAGGGGTACGAGGTCATTGAGGTAGATATGTACAAATAGGTAGGGATAAAGCGACAGATAGCAGCAGCGTATGTGATGAATCAAAACAGTTAGTGCAAAAAGGCTCAATGCAGATAGCAGAAAGAACAGACTTGGGTGGCTGGAGTTTTTAAAAACATTTTAGGGCCTTCCTCTGACACCTCCTGGTATAGTGGTCATGGATGGCCGGGAGCTCGGCCCCTGTGAAGAACTGGGCTGTACGCACTACCCTCTGTAGCGCCTTGCGGTCGGATGCCAAGCAGTTTGCCATACCAAGTGATGTTGCAGCCAATCTAGATGCTCTCAATGGTGCAGCTGTAAAACTTTTTGAAGATCTGATGTCCCATGACACATCTTTTTAACCTCCTGAGAGGGAAGAGGTGTTCAAAACAACTGGAAACTCGGAAACCTCAGACTTCTGACTTCAGTGCGTTAAAGACAACTGGGAACTTGAAGAAAAACGAGCTCCGTCTGGGAAAAATAGTTTAGAACAGTCATCCAATTCCAACTCGGGAACTCAGGCCTCTTTCTAGAGCTCCGACTTTCTGACCTGAAGATCACTGATGTCATGATTTTACCTTGTATTTTTGTTTTGAATATACCATAAGCATGCACCCCTGAGGGGCCCCCATGTTGAGGGTCAGCGTGGCAGATGTGTTGTTGACTACCCTCACCAGGTGGCCCGTCAGGAATTCCAGGATCCAGTTGCAGAGGGAGGTGTTCAGTCCCAGGGTCCTTAACTTAGTGATGAGCTCGGAGGGCACCATGGTGTTGAACACTGAGCTGTAGTCAATTAACAGCATTCTCACGTAGGTGTTCCTTTTGTTCAGAAGGGAAAGTACAATGTGGAGTGCAATAGAGACTGCATCATCCTTGGATCTGTTGGGGAGGTATGTGAATTGGAGTGGGTCCAGGGTGTCTGGGATGATGGTGTTGATGTGAGCAATGTGCCTTTCAAAGCATTTTATGGCTACAGATGTGAGTGCTACGGGGCGGTAGTCATTTAGACAAGTTACCTTGGCGTTCTTGGGCACAGGGACTGTTGTGTGTGCATGTGTGTGCATTTGTGTTCTCTTAAGTGCATGCAGGGTTGAGTGTGTAACACACTAGGCCCTGGAACATTTGTTCTCTACCTCAAAGGGCAGCAGCAGTGTGAACCTGAAAGCTGAAATCTTGACAATAATAACAGAACACAGTACAAAACCACCACAACATGGACTGGGACAACTGAGCTGTGAACAAAGAAAACAAAGTAGTGGAAGAAAAAAGAATGAGGAAGAGAAACGCTGTGAGGTCTAAAACATATCTAACACAATAGTAGATATTTGTAGATTGGTGGGGAAGGGGTTAATTGGACCAAAGTAGCAGATTTTGTGATTCGGGCGGACTCCTGTCCACCCACCTGTCATGTTTTGGTAGCAGGTACGTTATTAACAGTGATAGGGAGAGAGAGCGATGGAGGGTGAAGGAGGGATGAGAGAGAGAGAGAGAGAGAGAGGAAGGGAAAGACTTCCCCTACAGTGCCTTCGGAAAGTATTCAGATCCCTTGACTTTTTCCACATTTTGTTATGTTGCAGCCGTATTCTAAAATTGATTAAATCGTTTTTTTCCTCATCAATCTACACACAATACCCCATAATGACAAGCAAAAACTGTTTTTAGAAATGTTTGCTAATTTATTACAAAAAAATAAAAATAATATAACATTTACATAAGTATTCAGAACCTTTACTCAGTACTTTGTTGAAGTACCTTTGACAGAGATTACAGCCTTGAGTCTTCTTGGATATGACACTACAAGCTTGGCACACCTGTATTTGGGGAGTTTCTCCCATTCTTCTCTGCAGATTCTCTCAAGCTCTGTCAGGTTGGATGGAGAGCATCACTGCACAGATATTTTCAGGTCTCTCCAGAGATGTTAGATCGGGTTCAAGTCTGGGCTCTGGCTGGGCCATTCAATGACATTCAGAGACTTGTCCCGAAGCCACTGCTGTGTTGTCTTCGCTGTGTGCTTAGGGTCATTGTCCTGTTGAAAGGTGAACCTTCGCCCCCAGTTTGAGGTCCTGAGCGCTCTGGGGCAGGTCTTCATCAAGGATCTCTGTGTACTTTGCTCTGTTCATCTTTGCCTCGATTTTGACTAGTCTCCCAGTCCCAGCCGCTGAAAAACATCCCCACAGCATGATGCTGCCACCACAATGCTTCACCGTAGGGATGGTGCCAGGTTTCCTCCAGACGTGACGCTTGGAATTCAGGCCAAATAATCTTGTTTCTCATGGTCTGAGAGTCTTGTTGTGCCTTTTACTGAGGAGTGGTATTTATTTATAAAAAATATACAGTGGGGACAACAAGTATTTGATACACTGACGATTCTGCAGGTTTTCCTACTTACAAAGCATGTAGAGGTCTGTCAATTGTACCATAGGTACATTTCAACTGTGAGAGATGGAATCTAAAAAAAAAATCCAGAAAATCACATTGTATGATTTTTAAGTAATTAATTTGCATTTTATTTCATGACATACAGTGACTTGCGAAAGTATTCGGCCCCCTTGAACTTTGCGACCTTTTGCCACATTTCAGGCTTCAAACATAAAAATATAAAACTGTATTTTTTTGTGAAGAATCAACAACAAGTGGGACACAATCATGAAGTGGAACGACATTTATTGGATATTTCAAACTTTTTTAACAAATCAAAAACTGAAAAATTGGGCATGCAAAATTATTCTGCCCCCTTAAGTTAATACTTTGTAGCGCCACCTTTTGCTGCGATTACAGCTGTAAGTCGCTTGGGATATGTCTCTATCAGTTTTGCACATCGAGAGACTGACATTTTTTCCCATTCCTCCTTGCAAAACAGCTCGAGCTCAGAGAGGTTGGATGGAGAGCATTTGTGAACAGCAGTTTTCAGTTCTTTCCACAGATTCTCGATTGGATTCAGGTCTGGACTTTGACTTGGCCATTCTAACACCTGGATATGTTTATTTTTGAACCATTCCATTGTAGATTTTGCTTTATGTTTTGGATCATTGTCTTGTTGGAAGACAAATCTCCGTCCCAGTCTCAGGTCTTTTGCAGACTCCATCAGGTTTTCTTCCAGAATGGTCCTGTATTTGGCTCCATCCATCTTCCCATCAATTTTAACCATCTTCCCTGTCCCTGCTGAAGAAAAGCAGGCCCAAACCATGATGCTGCCACCACCATGTTTGACAGTGGGGATGGTGTGTTCAGGGTGATGAGCTGTGTTGCTTCTACGCCAAACATAACGTTTTGCATTGTTGCCAAAAAGTTCAATTTTGGTTTCATCTGACCAGAGCACCTTCTTCCACATGTTTGGTGTGTCTCCCAGGTGGCTTGTGGCAAACTTTAAACAACACTTTTTATGAATATCTTTAAGAAATGGCTTTCTTCTTGCCACTCTTCCATAAAGGCCAGATTTGTGCAATATACGACTGATTGTTGTCCTATGGACAGAGTCTCCCACCTCAGCTGTAGATCTCTGCAGTTCATCCAGAGTGATCATGGGTCTCTTGGCTGCATCTCTGATCAGTCTTCTCCTTGTATGAGCTGAAAGTTTAGAGGGACGGCCAGGTCTTGGTAGATTTGCAGTGGTCTGATACTCCTTTCATTTCAATATTATCGCTTGCACAGTGCTCCTTGGGATGTTTAAAGCTTGGGAAATATTTTTGTATCCAAATCCGGCTTTAAACTTCTTCACAACAGTATCTTGGACCTGCCTGGTGTGTTCCTTGTTCTTCATGATGCTCTCTGCGCTTTTAACGGACGTCTGAGACTATCACAGTGCAGGTGCATTTATACAGAGACTTGCACACAGGTGGATTGTATTTATCATCATTAGTCATTTAGGTCAACTTTGGATCATTCAGAGATCCTCACTGAACTTCTGGAGAGAGTTTGCTGCACTGAAAGTAAAGGGGCTGAGTAATTTTGCACGCCCAATTTTTCAGTTTTTGATTTGTTAAAAAAGTTTGAATTATCCAATAAATTTTGTTCCACTTCATGATTGTGTCCCACTTGTTGTTGATTCTTCACAAAAAAATACAGTTTTATATCTTTATGTTTGAAGCCTGAAATGTGGCAAAAGGTCGCAAAGTTCAAGGGGGCCGAATACTTTCGCAAGGCACTCTAAGTATTTGATACATCATAAAAGCAGAACTTAATATTTGGTAAACAACGTTTAAGATCCCACACGTCATTTTTTCAAAAGTGAGTTAGCTAGCTAACATTAGGCTCCAACTAGAAAAGCAAACGGCTCTGGGAAACGAATGATATTGTCAGCCTGGGAGCCAGCCTGCTAACGTTAGCTAGCTAGCTAACAGTACACCTTAGCTTAAGACATATAGCATGCTACCTAGCTAGGTAAACAATGAACTTAGCTAGGTAAACAACATTTAAGATCCCACACGTCACGTAACATTATCTAATGAGTAGGCCAGCTAACGTTAGCTAGTTAAACAACAATGAACAAAGTGCCAACAATGCCACAGTGCTAGGAGCTAACCAACCAGGTTCAATGTTAGCTAGCTAACATTAGGCTCTAACTAGAAAAGCAAACGGCTCTGTGAAACGAATATAGCTAGGGAATCAGCCAGTTAACACTAGCTAGCTAGCTAACAGTACACTCTAACCTGAAATGAAACAACTTTCTGTCAAAATTAGAAATGTGTAATTTCTGAAATGTAGCCTGCTAATGCTAGACTATCTTACCTGTATACGTCATCGTGCATGATAGACACGTCTCCCTGTCAGGAATGCCATACCACGGTTGCCCTTAGTTTGAAGATGTAATCCCGAGACAGGTGTTTTCTCCATTTCTTTAGCTATCATACTCTAATGCCACTGATTTCAAAATGTGATCCTCCAGAAAGCGTAGAGCAACATATATGCAGCTCCACTACACAGTAGATTTAAAATAAAAAACGTGTTCAACAGGATTACCAACACAGACTAACGAGCTCAAATGGACAGAAACCTTCTGTATGGCAGACCAATCCGAACTCCTCTTTCGGCATGTCCAGCCCACTCATTATCTCAGCCAATCATGGCTAGTGGGACGGTTGCTGACTTTTTCTGTGGCTTAACCAGATGGCATACAAGTTTGTTATTAAGGCACATGAAAGTTCACATGTTCGAGAAGGCATTTCTGTGAAAAAACACATTTTGATAAAAACACCCGTGAAGTCAAATTGTATTATTGTTGCTGCTACCGTCTCTTATGACTGAAAATAACTTCTGGATATCAGAACTGCGATTACGCGATTACGCACCACAAATTATTTTTGTAAATAACAGCTGGTGCACGATATCTAAGGAAGTCTCAAGGTTTTGCTCACCTGAGGTAGAGTATCTCATGATAAGCTGTAGTCCACACTATCTACCTAGAGAGTTTCCATCTTGTTTTTTCGTAGTTGTCCACATACCACCATAGACTGAGACTGGCACTAAGACTACAGTCAATGAGCAAACAGGAAAACGTTCACGCCTGGTTTCCTGAATCAGGTCACATATTTGTAATCTTCTTTTCGCTCAGTCATTTTGGTCACTACAATGTTGTTGATACATCCACAGTTTTCTCCCATCAGAGCCATTGAACTCTGTAGCTGTTTTAAACATCACCAATGGCCTCATGGTGACATCCCTGAGCAGTTTCCTTCCTGTCCTTCAGTTCAGAAGGACAACTGTATCTTTGGTGTGTCTGGGTGGTTTGATATATCATCCAAAGCATAATTATTAAATTGACCATGCTAGAAGAGAAATGTAATATCTGCCCATCTACCAATCACTGTCCTTCTTTGACTGTGGGACCTTACAGATTAATGTATGGGGAACATTCAAAAATCATGTCAACTCCTATTATTTCAGTCAAACCTACAACATTCAGTCAATTACTCATATAATAATTCATTATTTACCATTCATTTCTATTGGACACAACAGAAACAACCCAAACAAATTGTAAATGCATCCAACAAGTGTGAGTCCATGTTATTTTGTGTTTTGTTAAAAAAAAAAAATGATCCTGAAATAATTTAGGCTTGCCTAAACAAAGGGGGTGAATACTTATGCAACGACTATATATTAGTAAAAATTTGTAAAAAAACAAAAAATCTCATTGACATGGAGAATTTTGTTTAGATCAATTGGAAAAATCACAATTAAATGTATTTCAATCCCACTTTGTAATGCAACAACATTTGAAAATATCCTACTTGTGACGACTTATGATACCCACTGTAGCTAATAATATAACATTTGAAAATATCCTACTTGTGACTACTTATGATACCCACTGAAGCTAATAATATAACATTTGAAAATATCCTACTTGTGACTACTTATGATACCCACTGTAGCTAATAATATAACATTTGAAATGCCCTTTTGCAACCTTTGGTAATGTCTACTGCTCATTTCTGATTTTCTGATTTATTATGTTTTTTCACTGCTGTTTATAGTTTTGTTCACTTGTCAATAAAGCGCCTTTGAATTGAATTGAGTGAGCAAGAGAGAGAGAGAGTGTGAGCGACAGTGGGATCAGCCTGTTATGTCAACCTGTGTGTGTGTGTGTGTGTGCTTGCGTGCGCGCACGTGCATACGTGTGTGTGTGTAATGTGTGAATATTGTCTCTCGCCAACCTGACATTTTTCACACCTTATGGTTGATTGCAGAAGCCTGTGTTTAGTTGTTTAGTCATATGGTGGAATCATGTAGCTTGTTTTAGATTGGCTCCTCATGAAAGCCAATGTGACTTCCTCCTCCTTGCATTTTACATGGGATCAGTGGAGGCTCCTCAGAGTAGGAAGGGGAGGACCATCCTCTGTGAGTTTAATTTTTTTTAATTGTGAAAACGTTAATAATGTTATCAGTTTTAGATAAAACTATACCAAATATATTCACGTATATTCACATAATTGATTAAAACACACTGTTTTCCAATGAATGTCTACAGTAGACTCAACAGAAGTCTGTAGGGTAGCACCATGGTGTAGCCGGAAGACAGCAAGCTTCCGTTCTCCTCTGGGTACATTGATTTTAATACAAAACCTAGGAGGCTCATGGTTCTCATCCCCTTCCAAAGACTTACACAGTAATTATGGCACCTTTCAGTGGACATCCTCCAACCTATCAGAGCTCTTGCAGCATGAACTGACATGTTGTCCACCCAATCAAAGGATCAGAGAATGAATCTAGTACTGAAAGCATAAGCTACATCTAGCTAGCACTGCAGTGCATAAAATGTGGTGAGTAGTTGACTCAAAGAGAGAGAAAGACAATGGCTGAACAGTTTTTAACATATTAATTTATTCAAAAATGAAGCAGGAGCAAGAGTGAGAAAGATTAAAAAAATATATATTTCACTTACTTAGCTACCAAATGCAGGTAGATTGTTTAGCCTACTCAAACACCTGGCTCAAACATGTCATTCTTTTTTCCAACGCAGTTAAGCCAAAACCACACCCCGTTATTCAGAGCGGCGTTGACACCGCTTTGAGCGCTCTCCAAATCTCCAAGTCCGGAAGTGAATATCAGTCACTGATTAATAACATTTGCCCTTTTATTTCAAGATTGAAAAATATAATGACATAATATCTTGGACCAAGCAAGCCATTAAAGTCCCTTAATACTCAGACAGATTCAATTGCTGAAGCATAGCATATTCAACTGAATTATTAGCTAATATATTTTTTAGAAATTATGAATAGTAAGGATATGCTTTTACCTGATAATAGACTACTAATGATAATATAACGACCTCAAATCCCGAGCTAGTAACGTTAAGTAGCCTAGGTTAACTTAGTTGACCTTCAATTGAGGGAATTCAGCAGAGTTCTCTGAGACATTTTTCATTGAAACTCTGAAAATAAATACATGGGCAAATGTTACCAAGCATGATAATAATAGGCCTGCATGACGGTAGGCAGCTAATTGTTAAATGACGCTTTGCATCCTTACCTGGAAGGTCACTGTCTCTGCGCTGATCGCCTGTGAGTGAGACAATGCTAGCTAGCTAATGGGAGCGTAGTATAATGCCCCTCTGAAAAATGGGGCATGGTTTTGGCTGAACTGCGTTGGGAAAAAGAAGGATGCGGATCAAACAGAGGGATGCTATGTTAGCTAGCTGGCTATAACTATCCAACACTGAAACTCTTCTTCCAAGTCAATATAAGCTTTTGGTTTTACAAATGTATTGCCACTGGGGGACGTACTGCATGAGTGTAGAGGATTTATTAGCACGTTAGTTCTATTAGCTATGTTGACTAGGACATTACTTTAGCTAATATGGTGACAACAATGTAGGCTGTGTGTAGCGGTTATGATATGAAGGTTTGTCTTGGAAAGGTTTTTTCGACTGACCACAGACAGCTGATGTGTTGTGCACTGAAGTACACAAGCGAAGGGAAAAGGTGAGAGGAGGAGAGCACGTAGATGTGAGAAGGAATACAACAAGCTATTTATATGTGGCTATGAAAGTGAGGGGTGTATTCATTCCACCAATTCTGTTGAAAATAGTTTCTTAAACAGAGGCAAAGTGGAACGGAACAGGGATAAGCCTACCTGAATTTGTCCAATAGAAACTGTAACTTTTCAACTGTTGGACTAATGATTACACCCTAGATCAACTAGATGCAGGCAATAGTGTGCAAGGCTGTATTGAATGTGTCACCTGTCTGTCACCTCAAATCTTTCTCTCAACCTGTGTGCACCTACGTTGTAAACTTTCATTCTTAGGCTAGTTTGTAGCAACCTCATGATGGGTATAGGGACAATTCTAGTATAATTTAGTAGACTAAACCTATAGATGTTACATTGAACTGGGTGAATGGAATATGACAATCATCCACTATGCTGTAAAATAAATACGTCCATGCTCATGAAAAAAAAAAAACCCGTTTATTTGTAGACTTATGGATCTGTATTGTACAGTATATTTGCAGGCATATGCCTTAGGCATCTGTCTGTGTCTAATCAGTGATGTAAATGTGATATTTCCATCTGTGTTTACATATCAATGTTTTTAAGCATTAAGTAGTAAGTGTGTTTATCTATTTTTGTATTTATCTCTGTCTGTTTCTCAACTCAAGTCTGCTGTGTGTGTGTGTGTGTGTGTGTGTGTGTTGCCTCCGTAGTATCTGTGTTTATGTGTGAGTGTGTGTGTGTTGCCTCCGTAGTATCTGTGTTTATGTGTGTGTGTGTGTGTGTGTGTTGCCTCTGTAGTATCTGTGTTTATGTGTGAGTGTGTGTGTGTGTGTGTTGCCTCCGTAGTATCTGTGTTTATGTGTGAGTGTGTGTGTTGCCTCCGTAGTATCTGTGTTTATGTGTGTGTGTGTGTGTGTGTGTGTGTGTGTGTTGCCTCCGTAGTATCTGTGTTTATGTGTGAGTGTGTGTGTGTGTGTTGCCTCCGTAGTATCTGTGTTTATGTGTGAGTGTGTGTTGCCTCCGTAGTATTTGTGTTTATGAGTGTGTGTGTGTGTGTGTGTTGCCTCCGTAGTATCTGTGTTTATGTGTGTGTGTGTGTTGCCTCCGTAGTATCTGTGTTTATGTGTGTGTGTGTGTGTGTGTATTGCCTCCGTAGTATCTGTGTTTATGTGTGAGCGCGTGTTTACTTGCACCCATGTGTGAGGGAGTCATAGGAGGGGTCCTAAGTGTCATGTTATTATCTGTAATGGGAATAGTGATCTAATTTCCTCTGTACACTGTGACATTATTCTGGAGCTCACCTGGGTTCAAATACTTTTTTAAATAGCTCAATCAAGCACAAATGAAGGATTTTAAATGATTAGTAATAGTATTTGAACCCAGGTCTGACTGTGAGAGTTTTAGGTAAGGTTGTTAGCGGATCAAAAGTGAATGAACAGCAGGGAGAAATTATCTGTGTTGGGTGGCTATAGTTAAGACTCCCCTGTGCCCCCCCCCCCCTCACACACACACACACAGCAGATGGGCATTAAATGTTGTATTTTATTTTTACTGGGGATTTTTATGTTCCTGCATGGATCTGTGTGGTTTTACTGCAGCCATTTAGGAGAGCTGCTGTGCTGATTAGAAACGTAGCTGTGTGTGTGTGTGTGTGTGTGTGTGTATGTGTTTATGCGTGTGCGTGCGTGCGTGCGTTTGTGTAATTGACTGTCTGAATTTTGTATGCATACTGGATTGTAGCTTTTAGATTCCACACTGATACAGATTAGTAGCTTTGGAATGCTTTTTAGCAGCCCTGCTATTATTAAATTATGTAGGTACTGTAGTTGATGTGTGGAACGCAGCAGTTGAAATCCTGTTGATCTCAGAACAGAGCGAGGGAGGTCTTTAGGTGCCTTTTGGCAAACTCCAAGCGCCTTTTACTGAGGAGCGACTTCCGTCTGGCTGCTCTACTATAAAGGCCTGATTGGTGGAGAGCTGCATAGATGGTTGTCCTTCTGGAAGGTTCTCCCATCTCCACAGAGGAACTCTAGAGCTCTGTTAGTGACCATCGGGCTCATAGTCACCTCCTTGAACAAGGCCCTTTTCCCCTGATTGCTCAGTTTGGCCAGGCGGCCAGCTCCAGGAAGTGTCTTGGGGGTTTCAAACTTCTTCCATTTAAGAAGCCATATCCATGTAATGCTTAGAGAAGGTCTTATGTCAAGTGTTATTGAAGTGTTGTGGTTGCAGGTTCACTTGGCACATCAAAAGCCTTTTCTTTTGGGGTGTTGCTTTTGGCCATCAAGTGCTAACAGTCAGTATCTAAATAATATGTGTGAAATGCTTGATATTGTATGTGATGTAAACAGAAAGGTCTACTTTCTTGTGGACCTGAATATTGCTGGTTTTCATCAAGCTGTCTGCTCAAGAGGAAGCTTCACACTGTAACCAGTGCCTGTATAAAAATGTATGCACTGCACTCACCACTGTGTAAGTCACTCTGGATGACAGCGTCTGCTAAATTACTGAAATGTAAACGTAATCCTGTTCAGGTTATTAATCAACCTACCTGGGTTTTTACAAACACTACAAGATTATCCACATGTATTGATCACATTTGTACTAATACTGTAGAACTTTGTTCTAAAGCTGTATCCATACCCATTGGTTGCAGTGATCATAGTATAGTGGCTATAGCCAGGAAAGCCAAAGTTCCAAAAGCTGGGCCTAAAATAGTGTATAAGAGATCATACAAAATATTTTGCTGTGACTCTTATGTGGATGATGTTAAAACTATTTGTTGGTTTGATGTGATTAATAAGGAGCATCCAGACGCTGCACTTGATGAATTTATTAAATTGCTTTTTTTACATATTGATAAACATGCACCTGTTAAACTGAATGTTACAGTGCCTTGCGAAAGTATTCGGCCCCCTTGAACTTTGCGACCATTTGCCACATTTCAGGCTTCAAACATAAAGATATAAAACTGTATTTTTTTGTGAAGAATCAACAACAAGTGGGACACAATCATGAAGTGGAACAACATTTATTGGATATTTCAAACTTTTTTAACAAATCAAAAACTGAAAAATTGGGCGTGCAAAATTATTCAGCCCCCTTAAGTTAATACTTTGTAGCGCCACCTTTTGCTGCGATTACAGCTGTTACAGCTGAGCATTTGTGAACAGCAGTTTTCAGTTCTTTCCACAGATTCTCGATTGGATTCAGGTCTGGACTTTGACTTGGCCATTCTAACACCTGAATATGTTTTTGAACCATTCCATTGTAGATTTTGCTTTATGTTTTGGATCATTGTCTTGTTGGAAGACAAATCTCCGTCCCAGTCTCAGGTCTTTTGCAGACTCCATCAGGTTTTCTTCCAGAATGGTCCTGTACTTGGCTCCATCCATCTTCCCATCAATTTTAACCATCTTCCCTGTCCCTGCTGAAGAAAAGCAGGCCCAAACCATGATGCTGCCACCACCATGTTTGACAGTGGGGATGGTGTGTTCAGGGTGATGAGCTGTGTTGCTTTTACGCCAAACATAACGTTTTGCATTGTTGCCAAAAAGTTCAATTTTGGTTTCATTTGACCAGAGCACCTTCTTCCACATGTTTGGTGTGTCTCCCAGGTGGCTTGTGGCAAACTTTAACCGACACTTTTTATGGATATCTTTAATAAATGGCTTTCTTCTTGCCACTCTTCCATAAAGGCCAGATTTGTGCAATATACGACTGATTGTTGTCCTATGGACAGAGTCTCCCACCTCAGCTGTAGATCTCTGCAGTTCATCCAGAGTGATCATGGGCCTCTTGGCTGCATCTCTGATCAGTCTTCTCCTTGTATGAGCTGAAAGTTTAGAGGGACGGCCAGGTCTTGGTAGATTTGCAGTGGTCTGATACTCCTTCCATTTCAATAATACCGCTTGCACAGTGCTCCTTGGGATGTTTAAAGCTTGGGAAATCTTTTTGTATCCAAATCCGGCTTTAAACTTCTTCACAAAAGTATCTCGGACCTGCCTGGTGTGTTCCTTGTTCTTCATGATGCTCTCTGCGCTTTTAACGGACCTCTGAGACTATCACAGTGCAGGTGCATTTATAAGGAGACTTGATTACACACAGGTGGATTGTATTTATCATCATTAGTCATTTAGGTCAACATTGGATCATTCCGAGATCCTCACTGAACTTCTGGAGAGAGTTTGCTGCACTGAAAGTAAAGGGGCTGAGTAATTTTGCACGCCCAATTTTTCAGTTTTTGATTTGTTAAAAAAGTTTGAAATATCCAATAAATGTTGTTCCACTTCATGATTGTGTCCCACTTGTTGTTGATTCTTCACAAAAAAATACAGTTTTATATCTTTATGTTTGAAGCCTGAAATGTGGCAAAAGGTCGCAAAGTTCAAGGGGGGCCGAATACTTTCGCAAGGCACTGTAGATATGTTAAGGCTCCATGGATTGGTGAGGAATTAAACAACTGAATGGTTGAAAGAGATGGGGGCAAAAAAAATGGCTAATAAGTGGCTGCACGTCTGACTGTCTGACTTACTGCAAACTGAGAAATTATGTGACAGAAAAAGAAGAAACTGTATTATGAAGCTAAGATCAATGATATAAAGAATGATGAATATAATTATATATATATATATATATATATATATATATATATATATATATATATATATATATATATATATATATATGGGCAGAAAACAAATTAAACTTCATCTTTCATTGAATCAGATGGCTTATTCATCACAAAACCTTTGATGTTGCCAATTATTAGAATGATTACTTCATTGACAAAGTGGGCAAATTTAGGCAGGAAATGTCAGCAATGAACAGCGAGCC
The DNA here is from genome assembly GCF_057628025.1 of Oncorhynchus mykiss. Classification (NCBI taxonomy): domain Eukaryota; kingdom Metazoa; phylum Chordata; class Actinopteri; order Salmoniformes; family Salmonidae; genus Oncorhynchus; species Oncorhynchus mykiss. The sequence continues at coordinate 36,348,823 of NC_143044.1, read as the reverse complement.
ATCGTACTCATGCATAAAAAAGTAAAAATTAAATAAAAGTATTGCACCTTTGCCATATCTTGGATTCAGAGCTATCTATCTGATAGAACTCAGAGGGTTTTCTTTAATGGAAGCTTATCTAATGTCAAACATTTCAAGTGTGGTGTACCGCAGGGCAGCTCTCTAGGCCCTCTACTCTTTTCTCTTTTTACCAATAACCTGCCACTGGCATTTAACAAACATGTGTGTCCATGTATGCTGATGATTCAACCATAAGTATGTCAGCAACCACAGCTAATGAAGTCACTGAATTCCTTAACAAAGAGTTGCAGTCTGTTTTGGAATGGGTGGCCAGTAATAAACTGGTACTGAACATCTCTAAAACTAAGAGCATTGTATTTGGTACAAATCATTCCCTCAGCTGAATCTGGTAAAAAATGGTGTTTCTGTTGAACAAGTTAAGGAGACTAAATTACTTGGTGTTACATTAGATTGTAAACTGTCATGGTCAAAACATGTAGATTCTCATTATAATCAGAGGGCAAATATTAATACTATGCATGCTGGTCTCTCTTTGCTAAGAGTTGATGAAAGACTGACTGCATCACTTCTTGTTTTTATAAGAAACATGAATGTGTTGGAAATTCCAAATAGTTTGTATAGTCAACTTTCACACAACACTGACACACAGACTTACCCCACCAGACATGCTAACAGGGGCCTTTTCACAGTCCCCAGGTCCAAAACAAATTCAAGGAAACATACAGTACTATACAGAGCCATGAGTGCATGGAACTCCTGTCTTATATAGTGCAAGTGAACAGAAAACTTGGTTGTAAAAACGAATAAAACACCTCATAATGCCTCTCCCCCGTGTGACCTACTTGTTGTTCGTATGTACTGACATGTATGTGTAACTAATAGATGCACACACACAAAAACATGTTCATGTTTTTAAATGTATGCAAATGTTAAAGTATTTTGTCTGTAATGCGTTTTTTGTTATGTGTCAGACCCCAGCAAGACTAGCTGTTGCCATTGGCAGCGGCTAATGGGGAGCCTAACAAATCAAATCAAATTTACATCATGTTTTGTCTGGCTATTGGTGCCGCTTATACTAGGATCCCCACTAACATGCTCTGTGATGGTTATATTAGGGCTGAAAGCTCTTCAAACAACATGGGGAATGTATTTAGATGCATGGTTATTAAAATTACAGACTAGAATATCATGGAGTGTGGGAGTTGAAATTGTGTGTGTGTCTGTGAGCTGCTGGGATTTATGTGTGCTACATTGGGATCATGCCTAGCAGTTAGTCTGGATCCGTCCAAGATGTTTGTGTTGTCTGAACATATTTCACTAGATTAGGCTGAATCCTCTCTCCAGTGGCATTGAATGAACCTAGTATTATAGTCTATGTCCCAGGTCTATTGTGATCTGTACCTTTCATAAACTGTGATGAATAATGTTGATTAGAAATCACAAATGGTGTCTGTTGCAGTGTGTCTGTCTAAATACACCAACACATGTTTGCAAACACACACACAAACACACACAGATACACTGAAACAGAAAAAAATGATTACACAGCATTATCAACAGTAAAAATAATCTGGGGGAGGCAGGGTAGCCTAGTGGTTAGAGCGTTGGACTAGTAACCGGAAGGTTGCAAGTTCAAATCCCCGAGCTGACAAGGTACAAATCTGTCGTTCTGCCCCTGAACAGGCAGTTAACCCACTGTTCCCAGGCCGTCATTGAAAATAAGAATTTGTTCTTAACTGACTTGCCTGGTTAAATAAAGGTAAAAATAATAATCTGAGAAGTTTTACTGCAGCATATGCATTGCGACAAAATGTTGCAGGTGGGGAAAATATTTGCAACTCCACCCCGTAGAGTACAGTATCGTACCGTATCTTTGGAGCGCCAAAAACCATTTAACTAGTCACTAGCGGTTGCATGGTATTGTTGTTTCTGGCTCATTAACAGATTTTCAGGCGTGCCTGGTAAGAGGCTATATTTGTTGCACCTGGGAATGAAAATGCTGTACCAATTTACAGTTGAAGTCGGAATTTTACATACACTCAGGTTGGAGTCATTAAAACTCGTTTTTCAACCACCCCACAAATTTCTTGTTAACAAACTATAGTTTTGGCAATTCAGTTAGGACATCTACTCTGCATGACACAAGTCATTTTTCCAACATTTGCAGATTATTATAGATTATTTCACTTATAATTTACTATCACAATTCCAGGTCAGAAGTTTACATACACTAAGTTGACTGTGCCTTTAAACAGCTTGGAAAATTCCAGAAAATGATGTCATGGCTTTAGTGTCACGTCGTTGTATGGAGGAGACGAAGGCGCAGTGTGATAAGAGTTTAACTCTGAGAAGAACGAACACTGAACGAAACTATACAAAACAACAAAACAAACGTGAAGCTGTAAACACTAGTGCTGACACAGGCAACTAGACATAGACAATAACCCACAAAATACCCAATGGCATATGGCAACCTAAATATGGTCCCCAATCAGAGACAACGATAAACAGCTGCCTCTGATTGGTTCTCAATCTATGCAACCATAGACATAAAAACTCCTAGACTAGAAACAACCCCATAAACATAAACACATATATCACCCTCATCACACCCTGACTTAACCAAAATAATAAAGAAAACAAAGAATACTATGGTCAGGGCACGACAGTACCCCCCGCAAAGGTGCGGACTCCCGGCCGCAAACATAAACATATATGGGAGGGTCTGGGTGGGCATCTAACCTCTGTGGCGGCTTAGGTTCTGGACGCCGCCCCCCTTCTTTACACTGAGGCCTGGGGACCCTCGATGGGGACCAAGGGCTGGGGACCGTCGCTGGAGACCCCGGGCTGGGGACCCTGGGCTGGGGACCGTTGCTGGAGACCCCGGACTGTGGCCCGTTGTGGGAGGTTCTGGTCTATGGCCCGTCGTGGAAGGTTCCGGCCTGTGGCCCGTCGTTGGAGGTTCCGGTCTGTAAACTATCGTCGGACGCAAAATTACAGGCCTCGCTCATCTTTTTAAGTGGGAGAACTTGCACAATTGGTGGCTGACTAAATACTTTTTTGCCCCACTGTATGTGTATGAGACCAATACCATTTGATTGATTTCGATTTGTTGTATTGTGTGTCATTACACACTACTTACTTTGAAACAGTAGGTGTACTGTAATATTTAATACAACATTTTACTAGCCACCAAGCTGCCTGTAAGATACTGTCAAATTCACAGTAATACCTTTACACTGTACACACAGATAGATGTACTGTATTTCCACACAAACGCACACACACACAAACACACATGCAAACACACGCGCACACACACGCAAACACAACTAAAAGGAGCAGAATCTCTGATACTCGAACAGATCAGCACTTTTTCTATTTAGAAGTGAAGGCGGTTTGACCCCATCCATACACCCTTCAACACCCCTTTACAATACCAGGCCAGATGAGGACCAAAGGAGCCAAAGGTCCTGCATTATCCTAGCCTGGGGCCACAGGGGTCATGTAGGGGTCATGTAGGGGCCAGAGTTCCTGACAAGGTGATTTGCTGTCCTTTCTCTGGGGTGAATGGCAACGATAGGCCCCTGTAGGGTCACATGCCTTTCTTGCAAACTCTAAACCCAAGAATGCTGTAAAGAATAACGATGTAATACTACAAATAACAAGGTAGAACAAAAACACACAATAAATAAAAATATGAAATAGGAAGAGCATGATGAAGTAAGTAAGCATACTATATAAAGGGTCTGTTCCAGTAACAAGCATTTCGCTACACTCACATTAACATCTGCTAACCATGTGTATGTGACAAATAACATTAGATTTTAACATATTTACAATGTGCAAGGATACTGGAGTGATGGAGGTAGATATGTAAACTTCCCTTTTTCAGGACCCTGTCTTATAAATCCATATAACTTCACAGATCTTCATTGTAAAGGGTTTAAACACTGTTTCCCATGTTCAATGAACCATAAACAATTAATGAACATGCACCTGTGAAACGGTCGTTAAGACACTAACAGCTTACAGACGGTAAGTAATTAAGGTCACAGTTATGAAAACTTATGACACTAAAGAGGCCTTTCTACTGACTCTGAAAAACACCAAAATAAAGATGCCCTGCTCATCTGCATGAACGTGCCTTAGGCATGCTGCAAGGAGGCATGAGGACTGCAGATGTGGCCAGGGAAATAAATTGCAATGTCCGTACTGTGAGATGCCTAAGACAGCACTACAGGAAGAAAGGACGGACAGCTGATGGTCCTCGCAGTGGCAGACCATGTGTAACAACACCTGCACAGGATAGGTACATCCGAACATTACACCTGCCGGACAGGTACAGGATGGCAACAACAACTGCCCAAGTTACACCAGGAACGCACAATCCCTCCATCTGTGCTCAGACTGTCCGCAATAGGCTGAGAGAGGCTGGACTGAGGTCTTGTAGGCCTGTTGTAAGGCAGGTCCTCACCAGACATCGCCTGCAACAACATCGCCTATGGGCACAAACCCATCTTCGCTGGACCAGACAGGACTAGCAAAAAGGGCTCTTCACTGGCGAGGCGCGTTTTTGTCTCAATAGGGGTGATGGTCGGATTCACGTTTATTGTCAAAGGAATGAGCTTTACACTGAGGCCTGTACTCTGGAGCAGGACCGATTTAGAAGTGGAGGGGCCGTCATGGTCTGGGGCGGTGTGTCACAGCATCATCGGACTGAGCTTGTTGTCATTGCAGACAATCTCAACTCTGTGCATTACAGGGAAGACATCCTCCTCCCTCATGTGGTACCCTCCCTGCAGGCTCATCCTGACATGACCCTCCAGCATGACAATGCCACCAGCCATACTGCTCGTTCTGTGCATGATTTCCTGCAAGACAGGAATGTCAGTGTTCTTCCATGGCCAGTGAAGAGCCCGGATCTCAATCCCATTGAGCACGTCTGGAACCTGTTGGATCGGAGGGTGAGGGCTAGGGCCATTCCCCCCAGAAATGTCCAGGAACTTGCAGGTGCCTTGGTGGAAGAATGGGGTAACATCGCACAGCAAGAACTGGCAAATCTGGTGCAGTCCATGAAGAGGAGATGCACTGCAGTACTTAAAACAGCTGATGGCCACACCAGATACTGACTGGTACTTTTGATTTTGACCCCACCTTTGTTCAGGGACACATTATTCTATTTCTGTTAGTCACATGTCTGTGTAACTTGTTCAGTTTATGTCTCAGTTGTTGAATCTTGTTATGGTCATACAAATATTTGCTGATAATAAACTCAGTTGACAGTGAGAAGACTTTTCTTTTTTTGCTTAGTTTATATGGGTAAGGTGACAAGGCATCAGGATATATGATAAACAGAGTAGCAGTGAGTGTTTGTATGTGTGTTTTAGTATAAGTGTGTGTAGTGTGTATGTACTGTGAGTGTAGCCGTTTTGTGCATAGGGTCAACACAGATAGTCCGTGTAGCAATCTTATGCTATTCAGGAGCCTATTGGTATCAGACTTGATACACCGGTACCGCTTGCTGTGCTGGAGCAGAGAGAACAGGCATTGGCTTGGGTGGCTGGTGTCTTTAATGACTTTCCAGGCCTTCATTTCACATCCCCTGATATAGAGGTCCTGGATGGCAGGGAGCTCGGCCCCAGTGATGTATTGTGCTGTCCGTACCACCCTCTGTAGTGCCATGCAATCGAGGGTGGTACTATTGCCATACCAAGCAGTGATGCAGCCATTTAAGTTTCTCTTAATGGTACAGCTCTAGAACTTTTTGATGATTTGAGTGCCCATGCCAAACCTTTTCAACCGCCTGAGGGGAAAAGAGGTGCTGTCTCACTTTCTTCACAACTGTGTGCATGTGTCTGGACCATTTTAAGTCCTTAGTGATTTGAACACAGAGGACATTGAAGCTCTTGACCCGCTCCACTGCAGCCCCCCCCTTTTGGGGCGGTATGTCAATTCTGTTCTGCACATGCTCTGGAATACCGTCTGGCCTCGCGGCCTTGCGGGTGTTGAGCTGATTAAAGACCTTACTGACGTTGGCCTCGGAGAGCGTGATCACCTAGTCCTTTAGGTTGGTGATGGCCCTCACACCCAGCATGGTGTTCAATGCATTCAGTTGATTTGGTTGAGAGGCATCGTTGAGCAGATTACAGCTGGTCTTCCTTTGTAATCCATAATGGACTGTAGCCCCTGCCACATGCGGTGGGTGTCAGAGCCTGTGTAATATGATTTCACCTTGTTCCTATATTGTCCTTTTGTTCGTTTGATGACTCTGCGGTGGCGGCGGTGACTTATTGTACTTGTTCACTGATGCATTTCCTAATGAAGCCGGTAACGGAGGTGGTTAGCTCATCGATGTTATCAGTGGAGTCTCAAAACATATTCCAATCAACTCTAGCAAAGCAGTCCTGTAGCATAATCTCAGATTTTGGTGACTATTTCTCAATGGAGCTAGTCACGGGTACTTCCTGCTTGAGCTTCTGCTAGTAACAGGAAGCATGAGTACGGAGTCATTATCTGATTAGTCGAATGGCGGACAAGGGAGGGCCTTGTATGCCTGCTTGTTTGTAGAATAACAGTGGTCTAGGACTTTATCGCCCCTAGTGATGGAGACGTGTTGATGGAAGTTGGGAATCACATGTCTTAATGACGCGCAATTAAAATCGCAGGCAAACAGAAAACCAGAAAAGTAGCCTCCGGATGTACGCTTTTCTGCTTGTATATGGCCATTTGTGTGTGTTTGTGGGGAGAGGGGTGTGTGTGTTTCTTGTGTTGTGTGTGCAGGGCCATTCAGGGCCCCATGTGTGGCTGTGTGAAAGTCAGCAGGGCTGAGTGCTACATGGGTCAGTGGTAGGGGATATCCCCATGACCAGCGATGTTAGCCACGTTTGCCTGATGAGCGCTAATCTGTAATGGTCATCCTATAGAAGCTGTTTATCTTCAAGCTCTTACCAGTCTGTTAGCCATGAAACACAATTTAGAGCTGTGACGATGGTTGGGGTGATGTCATTGTGTAATGAGAGGGAGTTTAGTGCAGGGGGGTAGAGGCTAGGAGGCATGATTTGGTGGAGTAACACTCAAAGACATACAGAACATAATTTCCTGTGGCCCATAGGGGTCTGGTCAAAAGTAGTGTACTATATAGGTCACAGGGTTCCATTTGGCACCCTGACAGAATCATTTTATTGAACGGAGTGGGACATTATGCCCTATGGACTGTGAAATGAACCACCCTGGATACAAATAATATTTAAGGATATTTAAGGATGAGTAGTTTTATTAAAAAGTATTACAGTTATAGCAGTATTTTTTTGAAAGTCTCCCCATGTTCTTTCTTTCTCACTCTACCTCGCTCCCTCTTTTTAATTTAATGAAACTCCAAAGTACTACTACAATTATGCTAATTCTATATTTTAATAAGATTAGTGGAGAGGTTAGAGTTTAGGCAGTCGGAGAACTCTAAACAGGTATTGTCGTCTCATTCTAATTCTAGCTACGATATGAATAGCTGTTTAGAAACTAATATTAAATACAGTTGGCAGACAAATGTTTGATTATATGAATAAGCTTTGTGAAAAGTACAGAAAACTTATGTATCATTATGATCCGCTTGCTTGCAAATAACTAATGCTACATGGATTAGCTGTGCTTCAAATAAATACTGTGTGGATTAGCACAATGCTAATGGGAAAAGTCTTTAAACTTATTATAACTAATTATAACTTACAAAGGCTTTATATAGCATACATAAAATATTCATAGGCAAAGCCTTCATGTATGCTATATAAAGCCTTTATGTATGCTATATAAAGTCTTTATGTATGCTATATAAAGCCTTTATGTATGCTATATAAAGCCTTTATGTATGCTATATAAAGCCTTCATGTATGCTATATAAAGCCTTTATGTATGCTATATAAAGTCTTTATGTATGCTATATAAAGCCTTTATGTATGCTATATAAAGCCTTTATATATGCTATATAAAGCCTTTATGTATGCTATATAAAGTCTTTATGTATGCTATATAAAGCCTTCATGTATGCTATATAAAGCCTTTATGTATGCTATATAAAGCCTTCATGTATGCTATATAAAGCCTTTATGTATGCTATATAAAGTCTTTATGTATGCTATATAAAGCCTTTATGTATGCTATATAAAGCCTTTATGTATGCTATATAAAGCCTTCATGTATGCTATATAAAGCCTTTATGTATGCTATATAAAGTCTTTATGTATGCTATATAAAGCCTTTATGTATGCTATATAAAGCCTTTATATATGCTATATAAAGCCTTTATGTATGCTATATAAAGTCTTTATGTATGCTATATAAAGCCTTCATGTATGCTATATAAAGCCTTTATGTATGCTATATAAAGCCTTTATGTATGCTATATAAAGCCTTCATGTATGCTATTTATACCTTCATGTATGCTATATAAAGCCTTCATGTATGCTATATAAAGCTTTTATGTATGCTATGTAAAGCCGTGTATGCTATATAAAGCCTTTATATATGCTATATAAAGCCTTCATGTATGCTATATAAAGCCTTTATGTATGCTATATAAAGCCTTTATGTATGCTATATAAAGCCTTCATGTATGCTATATAAAGCCTTCATGTATGCTATATAAAGCCTTTATGTATGCTATATAAAGCCTTCATGTATGCTATATAAAGCCTTTATGTATGCTATATAAAGCCTTCCTGTATGCTATATAAAGCCTTTATGTATGCTATATAAAGCCTTCATGTATGCTATATAAAGCCTTTATGTATGATATATAAAGCCTTCATGTATGCTATATAAAGCATTCATGTATGCTATATAAAGCCTTTATATATGCTATATAAAGCCTTCATGTATGCTATATAAAGACTTTATGTATGCTATATAAAGCCTTTATGTATGCTATATAAAGCCTTCATGTATGCTATATGAAGCCTTTATGTATGCTATATAAAGCCTTCATGTATGCTATATAAAGCCTTTATGTATGCTATATAAAGCCTTCATGTATGCTATATAAAGCCTTTATAAATTGTACTTTGTTTAAAGTGGGACCCAAAACGCTATATAACAATCTGTTATTTCTTTCATCACATTCCCAGTGGGTCAGAAGTTTACATACACTCAATTCGTATTTGGTAGTATTGCTTTAAACTGTTTAACTTGGATCAAATGTTTCGGATAGCCTTCCACAAGCTTTCCACAATAAGTTAGGTGAATTTTGGCCCATTCCTCCTGAAAGAGCTGGTGTAACTGAGTCAGATTTGTAGGCCTCCTTGCTCGCACATACTTTTTCAGTTCTTCCCACAAATGTTCTATAGGATTGAGGTCAGGGCTTTGTGATGGCCACTCCAGTACCTTGACTTTGTTGACCTTAAGCCATTTTGCCACAACTTTGGAAGTATGCTTGGGGTCATTGTCCATTTGGAAGACCCATTTGCGACCAAGCTTTATCTTCCTGACTGATATCTTGAGATGTTGCTTCAATATATCCATATAAATCCATATATATAGTTTTCCCTCCCTCATGAAGCCATCTATTTTGTGAAGTGCACCAGTCCCTCCTGCAGCAAAGCACCCACACAACATGATGCTGCCACCCCAGTGCTTCAAGGTTTGGATGGTGTTCTTCAGCTTACAAGCCTCCCCCTTTTTCCTCCAAATACAACAATGGTCATTATGACCAAACAGTTCTATTTTTGTTTCATCAGACCAGAGGACATTTCTCCAAAAAGCACGATCTTTGTCCCCATGTGCAGTTGCAAACCGTAGTCTGTCTTTTTTTATGGCGCTTTTGGAGCAGTGGCTTCTTCCTTGCTGAGCGGCCTTTCAGGATATGTCGATATAGGACTCACTGTGGATATAGATACTTTTGTACCTGTTTCCTCCAGCATCTTCACAAGGTCCTTTGCTGTTGTTCTGGGATTGATTTGCACTTTTTGCACCAAAGTACGTTCATCTCTAGGAGACAGAACTCGTCTCCTTCCTGAGCGGTATGACGGCTGCATGGTCCCATGGTGTTTATACTTGCGTACTATTGTTTGTACAGATTAACCTGATACCTTCAGGCTTTTTAGAAATTGCTCCCAAGGATGAACCAGACTTGTGGAGGTCTACAATTTTTTTCTGAGGTCTTGGCTGATTTCTTTTGATTTTCCCATAATGTCAAGCAAAGAGGCACTGAGTTTGAAGGTAGGCCTTGAAATACATCCACAGGTACACATCCAATTGACTCAAATTATGTCAAATTGCCTATCAGAAGCTTCTAAAGCCATGACATCATTTTCTGGAATTTTCCAAACTGTTTAAAGGCACAGTCAACTTAGTGTGTGTAAACTTCTTCACACTGGAATTGTGATACAGGGAATTATAAGTGAAATAATCTGTAAAACAATTGTTGGAAAAATGTTTTGTGTCATTGCCAAAAGTATTTTCTGGAGTGGTTGAAAAACAAGTTTTAATGACTCCAGCCTAAGTGTATGTAAACTTCCGACTTCAACTGTAGGTAGATAACATCGAGCACACAGCCATGCAATCTCCATAGACAAACATTTGCAGTAGAATGGCCTTACTGAAGAGCTCAGTGACTTTCAACGGTGCACCGTCAGAGGATGCCACCTTTCCAACAGCTTACACATTTCTGCCCTGTTAGAGTTGCCCTGGTCAGCTGTAAGTGCTGTTATTGTGAAGTGGAAACGTCTAGTAGCAACAAAAGCTCAGTCGCAAAGGGGTAGGTCACACAAACTCACAGAACTGGACTGCCGACTGCGTGGCGCGTAACCGCCGAGTACTTGGCGCGTAACAATTGTCTGTCCCCGGTTGCAACACTTACTGCCGAGTTCCAAACTGCCTCTGAAAGCAGCGCCAGCACAATAACTGTTTTTCAGGAGCTTCACAAGCCTTAGATCACCATGTGCAATGTGTCGGCAGTCCGACTACAAATCTGGGTTTGGCGGATGCCAGGAGAACGCTACCATAGTGCCAATTGTAAAGTTTGGTGGAGGAGGAATAATGGTCTGGGGCTGTTTTTCATGGTTCGGGCCCCTTAGTTCCAGTGAAGGGATATCTTAACACTATAGCACACAATGACATTCTAGACGATTCTGTGCTTCCGACTTTGTTGCAACAATTTGGGGAAGGCCCTTTTCTGTTTCAGCATGACAACGCCCCCCGTGCACAAAGCAAGATCCATACAGAAATGGTTTGTCAAGATCGGTGTGGAAGAACTTGACTAGCCTGCACAGAGCCCTGACAACCCCATCGAACACCTTTGGGAAAGAACACTGCGAGCCAGGCCTAATTGCCCAACATCAGTGCCAGATCTCACTAATGCTCTTGTGGCTGAATGGAAGCAAGTCCCTGCAGCAATGTTCAAACATCTAGTGGAAAGACTCCCCAGAAGATTGGAGGCTGTTAAAGCAGCAAAGGGGGGCCCAACTTCATATTAATTCCCATGATTTTGGAATGAGAGTTTCAACCAGCAGGTGTCCACATACTTTTGGTCACGTAGTGTATCTTACGTTAAGATCTTACATCTATCTGTATGACAGAGAATGAAAGAAAAGTGAGACATTGTTATAAGAGAAGGAATACTGTCAGAACTCTTATATCAGTCCTGCATAAGAAACCTCAAAATGTTATAATAACATTTAGTCTACCTGGAACCAAAAGGGTTCTTCAAAGGGTCCTCCTTTGGAGACAGCCAAATAACCATTTTAGGTTCTAGATAGCATCTTTTATAGTGGTGAGAGAGCTTTGCATTTTAACTGTCCTAATTTCGTATTCATGGGAAAATACCAGCATTGGGCTTTTATTGACGGACACCTTTTATTGAAGACCACCTTATGGCTTTTTTATCCCCTTTTCCCTCCGATTCAGCTATTAGAGTTGATTAAAGTATTTAAACAGACCATTTAACCCCTTGACGCTGGAACGCCAGGCCCTCTACCTGTGCGCTAGTGCCATTTTTAACACAGTGTGTGAGTCCCAAATAGCACCCTATTCACGTCACCTATGGACCCTGGTCAAAAATACTAGGGCCCTGGTCAACAGTAGCGTACTATGAAGGGAAAATGATGTCATTTGGGACATAGACACTGTGTGATGATAGTACCATTACTGTGCAGTAACTCCCACTAGGCGAGGAGGGCGGGCGGGAAGCAGGGTGGAATTGATCTCCCCTCAGCCATCCCGATAGTTTTAGTGGTGCTTTACTCGTGTGTGTGTTTGTGTGTATGTGTGTGTGTGTGTAGGTTTTAGTGTTGCTCTGTGTTCGCTCAAAGCCCAGTTTAATAAAGCCAACCAGTCATGAGCCATTAAACCGGCAGAGAACAATAAATAAACAGAGGTGCCTGGTAACTGTTAAAGTCTGGGATCTGGGACAATCAGTTCAATCTATTCTACCCAGGTGTGAGTTTTCCTGTTTCCAGAATCAGTTCAATCTGTTCTATCCAGGTGTGAGTTTTCCTGTTTCCAGAATCAGTTCAATCTGTTCTATCCAGGTGTGAGTTTTCCTGTTTCCAGAATCAGTTCAATCTGTTCTACCCAGGTGTGAGTTTTCCTGTTTCCAGAATCAGTTCAATCTGTTCTACCCAGGTGTGAGTTTTCCTGTTTCCAGAATCAGTTCAATCTGTTCTATCCAGGTGTGAGTTTTCCTGTTTCCAGAATCAGTTCAATCTGTTCTATCCAGGTGTGAGTTTTCCTGTTTCCAGAATCAGTTCAATCTGTTCTACCCAGGTGTGAGTTTTCCTGTTTCCAGAATCAGTTCAATCTGTTCTACCCAGGTGTGAGTTTTCCTGTTTCCAGAATCAGTTCAATCTGTTCTACCCAGGTGTGAGTTTTCCTGTTTCCAGAATCAGTTCAATCTGTTCTATCCAGGTGTGAGTTTTCCTGTTTCCAGAATCAGTTCAATCTGTTCTATCCAGGTGTGAGTTTTCCTGTTTCCAGAATCAGTTCAATCTGTTCTATCCAGGTGTGAGTTTTCCTGTCTCCAGAATGAGTTCAATCTGTTCTATCCAGGTGTGAGTTTTCCTGTCTCCAGAATGAGTTCAATCTGTTCTACCCAGGTGTGAGTTTTCCTGTTTCCAGAATCAGTTCAATCTGTTCTATCCAGGTGTGAGTTTTCCTGTCTCCAGAATGAGTTCAATCTGTTCTATCCAGGTGTGAGTTTTCCTGTCTCCAGAATGAGTTCAATCTGTTCTACCCAGGTGTGAGTTTTCCTGTCTCCAGAATGAGTTCAATCTGTTCTACCCAGGTGTGAGTTTTCCTGTTTCCAGAATCAGTTCAATCTGTTCTACCCAGGTGTGAGTTTTCCTGTCTCCAGAATGAGTTCAATCTGTTCTATCCAGGTGTGAGTTTTCCTGTTTCCAGAATCAGTTCAATCTGTTCTATCCAGGTGTGAGTTTTCCTGTCTCCAGAATGAGTTCAATCTGTTCTACCCAGGTGTGAGTTTTCCTGTTTCCAGAATCAGTTCAATCTGTTCTATCCAGGTGTGAGTTTTCCTGTTTCCAGAATCAGTTCAATCTGTTCTATCCAGGTGTGAGTTTTCCTGTTTCCAGAATCAGTTCAATCTGTTCTACCCAGGTGTGAGTTTTCCTGTTTCCAGAATCAGTTCAATCTGTTCTATCCAGGTGTGAGTTTTCCTGTTTCCAGAATCAGTTCAATCTATTCTATCCAGGTGTGAGTTTTCCTGTCTCCAGAATGAGTGAAAATCTGTTCTACTCAGGTGTGAGTTTTCCTGTCTCCAGAATGAGTGAAAATCTGTTCTACTCAGGTGTGAGTTTTCCTGTTTCCAGAATCAGTTCAATCTGTTCTACTCAGGTGTGAGTTTTCCTGTCTCCAGAATGAGTGAAAATCTGTTCTACTCAGGTGTGAGTTTTCCTGTTTCCAGAATCAGTTCAATCTGTTCTACTCAGGTGTGAGTTTTCCTGTTTCCAGAATCAGTTCAATCTGTTCTACCCAGGTGTGAGTTTTCCTGTTTCCAGAATCAGTTCAATCTGTTCTATCCAGGTGTGAGTTTTCCTGTTTCCAGAATCAGTTCAATCTGTTCTACCCAGGTGTGAGTTTTCCTGTTTCCAGAATCAGTTCAATCTGTTCTATCCAGGTGTGAGTTTTCCTGTCTCCAGAATGAGTTCAATCTGTTCTATCCAGGTGTGAGTTTTCCTGTCTCCAGAATGAGTTCAATCTGTTCTACCCAGGTGTGAGTTTTCCTGTCTCCAGAATGAGTTCAATCTGTTCTACCCAGGTGTGAGTTTTCCTGTCTCCAGAATGAGTTCAATCTGTTCTACCCAGGTGTGAGTTTTCCTGTTTCCAGAATCAGTTCAATCTGTTCTATCCAGGTGTGAGTTTTCCTGTCTCCAGAATGAGTTCAATCTGTTCTACCCAGGTGTGAGTTTTCCTGTCTCCAGAATGAGTTCAATCTGTTCTACCCAGGTGTGAGTTTTCCTGTCTCCAGAATGAGTTCAATCTGTTCTATCCAGGTGTGAGTTTTCCTGTCTCCAGAATCTGTTCTACCCAGGTGTGAGTTTTCCTGTCTCCAGAATCAGTTCAATCTGTTCTACCCAGGTGTGAGTTTTCCTGTCTCCAGAATGAGTGAAAATCTGTTCTACTCAGGTGTGAGTTTTCCTGTTTCCAGAATCAGTTCAATCTGTTCTACTCAGGTGTGAGTTTTCCTGTTTCCAGAATCAGTTCAATCTGTTCTACCCAGGTGTGAGTTTTCCTGTTTCCAGAATCAGTTCAATCTGTTCTATCCAGGTGTGAGTTTTCCTGTCTCCAGAATCAGTTCAATCTATTCTATCCAGGTGTGAGTTTTCCTGTTTCCAGAATCAGTTCAATCTGTTCTATCCAGGTGTGAGTTTTCCTGTCTCCAGAATGAGTTCAATCTGTTCTATCCAGGTGTGAGTTTTCCTGTCTCCAGAATGAGTTCAATCTGTTCTACCCAGGTGTGAGTTTTCCTGTCTCCAGAACGAGTGAAAATCTGTTCTATCCAGGTGTGAGTTTTCCTGTCTCCAGAATGAGTTCAATCTGTTCTACCCAGGTGTGAGTTTTCCTGTTTCCAGAATCAGTTCAATCTGTTCTATCCAGGTGTGAGTTTTCCTGTCTCCAGAATGAGTTCAATCTGTTCTACCCAGGTGTGAGTTTTCCTGTCTCCAGAATGAGTGAAAATCTGTTCTACTCAGGTGTGAGTTTTCCTGTCTCCAGAATCAGTTCAATCTGTTCTACTCAGGTGTGAGTTTTCCTGTTTCCAGAATCAGTTCAATCTGTTCTATCCAGGTGTGAGTTTTCCTGTCTCCAGAATGAGTGAAAATCTGTTCTACCCAGGTGTGAGTTTTCCTGTCTCCAGAATCAGTTCAATCTGTTCTACCCAGGTGTGAGTTTTCCTGTTTCCAGAACGAGTGAAAATCTGTTCTACTCAGGTGTGAGTTTTTCTGACAGGAAAATGTCAATTATTGGATTGTGACTGTCAGTTCTTTGCATCTAGCTGTCTAGAATGAATTTGAGAGGGAAGAACATTATCTTTTGAGGGGCTAGTTTTATCCTAATACAGGGGCCTGAAACACATTTTTATTTATTTAATTTAACTGTTATTTAACTAGGCAAGTCAGTTAAGAACAAATTCTTATTTACAATGACGGGCTAACCCGGCAAAATCCTAACCCGGACAACGATGGGCCAATTGTGCACCGCCCTATGGGACTCCCAATCACATCTGGTTGTCATACAGCCTGGAATTGAACCAGGGTCTCTAATGATGCCTCTAACTGAGTTGCAATGCCTTAGACCGCTGCGCCACTCGGGATCCCCAAATACACATCACTTTGAACCAAAACCACACCCATCATTGTCATATTTCCCAGCATGCTCTGTTGGAGTTTGATTTTAGAATTGTTTGTTTCAACATTTATATTTGTGCATGTACATTGATTGATTAATGAATTAATTCATCTTTTGCCACTCAAATATAAATTACAAACATTTTCTAAAGTAATCCAATATGTTACTTGGACTTACTGCACACGTTACTGAAGTGGTTGTTCCAGTTTAGATGGTTTCGGTTACAGGTTGTGGGTGATTAGAGGTCCTGAACAGTCATTCTGAATGTACTTCTCTCATGGCTACTAGTAATGGGGAAACAAAGCTTTTTGAAGCGTTGAGGTTTTCCAGCCAGTTGTGTTACTCTAGGCTTTAATCAACACAGTGGCACCTGCTGTTTAAAATAATTTAGAGCAGCCAAATTATTATAGATGACGTCCCACACCCCATAGCACCTGCACAGGATAGCATTTTTGTCTTTTAGCAAACCAATACCAAACCAATCAGTAAGATGAAACAAAGCTTCGGACGTCATTGATCACGTGGCTTCTGATAAAGTGATACAGGCAACAGCACACTGCTTCGAGGTAAACTATTTAGTGATTTCGATGCATGCCTCGGAGCTCCGGTATCTAAGTAACATCACTACTAACTGCTAGGACGTTTGAAAATACAGGCTGACTGGGCGGGGAGCTTATTCATGGAGTCACCTTTACTGACATCTCTTTGAAAGACATATGTCAAACAACTGCAGTGTTGTAGTAAAATCATCTCAAGCTAATTTTGTGATGCACAAAGCAAGTCAAAGAACCTGAAATTGCATCAATGACATAATATGTTTTGTACAATACCAGTCAAAAGTTTGGACACAGCTACTCATTCCAGGGCGTTTCTTAATTTTTTACTATGTTCTACATTGTAAAATAATAGTGAAGACATCAAAACTATGAAATAACACATATGGAATCATGTAGTAACCAGAAAACAGTTAAACAAATCAAAATATTTCCTCAAAGTAGCCACCCTTTGCCTTGATGACAGCTTTGCACACTCTTGTCATTCTCTCAACCAGCTTTATGAGGTAGTCACCTGAAATACATTTAAATTAACAGGTGTGCTTTGTTAAGTTAATTTGTGGAATTTATTTCCTTCTTAATTCATTTGAGACAATCAGTTGTGTTGTGACATGGTAGGGGTGGAATACAGAAGATAGCCATATTTAGTAAAAGACCAAATCCATATTATGGCAAGAACAGCTCAAATAAGCAAAGAGAAACGACAGTCCATCATTACTTTAAGACATGAAGGTCAGTCAATCCGGAAAATGTCAAGAACTTTGAAAGTTTCTTCAAGTGCAGTCGCCAAAACCATCAAGCACTATGATGGAACTGGCTCTCATGAGTACCGCCACAGGACGGTAAGTCACAGAGTTACCTTTGCTGCAGAGGATAAGTTCATTAGAGTTACCAGCCTAGAGTTGCAGCCCAAATAAATGCTTCACAGAGTAACAGACACATCTCTACATCAGCTGTTCAGAGGAGACTGTGTGAATCAGGCCTTCATGGTCGAATTGCTGTGAAGAAACCACTACAAAAGGACACCAATAAGAATACAATAATTGCTTGGGTCAAGAAACACGAGCAATGGAGATTAGACCAGTGGAAATATGTCCTTTGGTCTGATTAGTCCAAATGTACGATTTTTGGTTCCAACCGCCGTATCTTTGTGAGACGCAGAGTAGGTGAACGGATGATCACTGCATGTGTGGGGGTGTTTTGCTGGTGAAACTGTCTGTGATTTATTTAGAATTGAAGGCACACTTAACTAGCATAGCTACCACAGCATTCTACAGTTATACACCATCTGGTTTGCGCAATGTGGGACTATCATTTGTTTTTCAACAGGACAATGACCCAACACACATCCAGGCTGTGTAAGGACTATTTGACCAAGAAGGAGAGTGATGGAGTGCTGCATCAGATGACCTGGCCTCCACAATCATCCGACCTCAACCCAATTGAGATGGTTTGGGAGGAGTTGGACCGCAGAGTGAAGGAAAAGTAGCCAACAAGTGCTCCACATTTGTGGGAACTCCTTCAAGACTGTTGGAAATGCATTGATAGAATGCCAAGAGTGTGCAAAACTGTCATCAAGGCAAAGAGTGGCTACTTTGAAGAATCAAACATTTAAAATCTATTTCGATTTTTTAAACAGTTTTTTGGTTACTACTTGATTCCATATGTGCTATTTCATAGTTTAGATGTCTTCACTACAATGTAGAAAATAGTAAAAATAAAGATATTATTATTTTATTGTTGCTCCTTAATTATTTGTTTTATTTATATTATTCTTATTTATTTATTTTCTTAAAACTGCATTGTTGGTTAAGGGCTTGTAAGTAAGCATTTCAATGTAAGGTCTGTTGTATTCGGCACATGGTACAAATACGATTTGATTTTGATTTAACATCTACCATTTGATTTAACATCTACCATTGGTCTTCCCCAGGAAGGAAACATTTGAAAAATTATCGTTTTTAGATAAAGCTATACTAAATATAACCACAAGTCACCAAGTAATTGATTAAAACACACTGTTTTGCAAAGAAGGTCTAAAGTAGCCTCAACAGCAGTCTGTAGGGTAGCACCATGGTGTAGCCAGAGGACAGCTACTGTAGCTTCCGTCCTCCTCTGGGTACATTGACTTCAATACAAAACCTAGGAGGCTCATGGACCTCCCTCCCCCTTCCATAGACTTACACAGTAATTATAACCTGCAATTAAGAATTCTGGGAAATATGATAATGATGGGTGTGGTTTTGGTTCAAAGTGATGTGTATGAGATTCAGGCCCCCGTATTAGGGTAAAACTAGGCCGTCAAATGAAGGCCTTGTGAAATACCTATTCTATTGTGTTAACACTGTTGTCTGTATTGGTCCACAGACTTATCACTCTCATTGTAGATTTAATACGCTCAGTGTTCATTTCATTTCTTTTAACACTGGAGAATTTGCTGTACAGAGAGAGAGAGAGTGATAAAGCGAGAGAGTGTGAGATGGTTGGTTTTAGATAGGGAATATGTCCTGTTAAGGCCTTCCCTCCTTAGTATCACCTCCATGACATGCCTCCCTCCATCCCTCCCTCATTCCCTCTCCTCCAAGGCCTCTTGATTATCTCTTGAGAAACAAACAGACACATCATATTAGAATAAAAAAGCTCTTTATCTAAAATGGCACACTGTGTAAAACATCAATATTGTTATTATTATGCCGAGAGGAGACGAGAGACAAGAGAGGGTACTATGCATGTGTTATAAGTGTGAGTGTGTGTGGGTCTCGCTGAGGCAGATTGATGTTGAGGGGGCCTGGGCCGATGCAGATAGAGCTTATCAGCTGCTGGGGGCGGCCGACTGACACACACACACACACACACACAGGTGAGAAACCACAGCGTCTGCAGCTGCTAGACTAGGTGCAAACACTCACCGTCTCACTGCTTCACTTGTATTCAATGTATATAGAAGAAGAGACATTTCCTTAACGCATTCAGAGGCTAGACAGGTGATAAGATGACCTCCGATCCAGACAAGAATTCTGTAACTCCTCAACTCTGTCAGAGAAGGAAGGTGAGGGTGCGAGAGAGGGAGAGAAAGAGAGATAGAGAGAGAAGTCAAGGAAGAGAGACAGTTGCTTTGCCTTGGATAGGTAATGTTTCCTGTGAAGGAATTATCTGAAATTGAATCATCCTAAATGCTCCCAGAAGCCTAAAGATAATGCATCTCGTTGCCTTAGCCCTTTGAATTGGCGATCCACAGTACGGTGATCTGAATGGAAGAGTACGTATTTCCTGTGTGTGGAAATGTGTTTTATAATTCTCAATGCATTAACCTGACAGAGTCTTTCTGTTTCCAATGATTATGATTCACTTTATTATGATAAAGAGTTGGTTTTCAAGTTACCGTGCATTACCCATATGTGAGAAACAAATGTATATTAAAATGCAACTTCTACACCGGATGAATGGCCTAGGTGTCATCCTATTTTCCAACTCCAACTTTCACCTCCTAATCACCTGATCACCCAGCCATTCTTTGATGAGCACTAAAACCCCCTTCTCTTCCTGCGACACATGCCTGGGGGGAGACCGGCGTCATATATGAGTCCTCTGCTTTTGGTTATTGGGCTGCTTCCCCAATATCACACAATTTTTCTGTCTCTCTTTCATGCTCTCTCTAAAACTCTCTTTCTGCCTTTCTCACTCTCTCTCTATCCCCTCTTGGGCCCTGGTCAAAAGTAGTGCACTAGTTAGGAAATAAGGTGCCGATTTGCTATGCATGTTAGCACAACCGTAGCTCTGGCTGCTGTGGGTTATAATCCTAAGTGTGGTGCTTCTCTGAGCTCATGTACAAGCATAATATGAGGACCCATTCGCTCATGTAGTACGGACATAAAATCTGTCATTGATGTTGCTGTCATCTTTTAGTGCATTACAGTGATGGGATGGTGTGTGTGTGTGGAGAGAAATATCTCATTTCATGATGGATGAGATTTCTCTGGATGTAAAATGAATGTCGTTTCTGCTGAGTATATGGTTGGGCAATCGTATATATTTACATTATACTGTATAGGCTGTGGTATAAAATTAGCATGTAGCTAAAATCACAAGTGTCAAACCATGACCGTAAGGAGGGTAGTGCTAGACGGTGTCGGAGGAAAGCCAAAAAATTGTCGGAGACTCCAGTCACCAAAGTCATAGACTGTTTTCTCTAAGACTGCTGAACAATTCATCAAATGGCCACCAGACTATTTACGTTGACCCCCCCCCCCATTTGTTTGTACACTGCCACTACTCGCTGTTTATTATCTATGCATAGTCACTTCACCCCTACCTACATGTACAAATTACCCTAAACTTTACCCCCGAACACTGACTTGGTACCGGTACCCCTTGGAATTGTTATTTTATTGTGTTTTTATAATTGTTTTACTTTATTTGGTAAATATTTTCTTAACTCTTTCTTGAACTGCACTGTTGGTTAAGGGCTTGTAAGTAAGCATTTCACGGTAAGTTCTAAACTTGTTGTATCAAGGTTGATTTGATATTGCTCTTGGAAAATACATAGCTATACTGTTAAGGTACAGCTTCTAATTTGTCTCTCACAACAACACATTACTGTAGATTACTTTTACAGAGTAGATTTTATTTAATCTTATTCCTGCCTTAAACTCTTCAGGACTGTATTAGCCATTATCTATGGGTACGTGACACACAAATATATATACTAAATGGAGTTTGATCTCTCTTTGTGTTTTTACCTTTATACCGTGTGTGTCAAATCAAATCAAATGTATTTATATAGCCCTTCGTACATCAGCTGATATCTCAAAGTGCTGTACAGAAACCCAGCCTAAAACCCCAAACAGCAAGCAATGCAGGTGTAGAAGCACGGTGGCTAGGAAAAACTCCCTAGAAAGGCGTTTGTTGTGTGTCTGTTGTTTCTTCTTTTACATGTACATTTATGGATCATAGGAACAGAGGGTATCAGGACCAGGCAGGGGGCAGGGGTCAGATCTGTGCCCCAGAAAAGGTGGCCTTATCGGGGTAGAGGGTGGAGGACTCCCCCCTGACTGTCCTGTCTGTGGAGGATAAACGACTCCGGCTCCGAGAGTACTGACTTTCCCCAAACACACCACGGAGGCCAGGGATAGGACCCTGACCTCGTCCCGCTACCTCCCCTGCCGCTCAAGCCTGTCCAGACCCACTCCAGCTTTCCTTTCACCCCCTCTCCGGCCCCCCATACTGGGATCTCAGGCCAGCTGCAGAATTGATCTTCCCTCCCTGGTCTAGCATTTCAGGAGTCTGAAAAACAATCTCCCTGTTGGCAAACGGATGGCTGTCAGCCCAACCTCTGGTGTTGTCCTCTGGGATCGCTGGGCTGGTAAGTGGGAGGTTGAATATCAAATCGCACACTTCCACTCGCCCCTCTGCCCTCCATTTTTGTGTTCACGTGCACCTCTGCGATATGCACAAGTGTCCCAAAGTTGAGGAAGGGAAAATTTTGAAGGGTGAAAGACCATATTAGACACTCCGATAGCTACTCCGATCTAGCCAGCTACACTTCCTGCTTCAGAGTGAAGTGATTTTACCAACGCACCACTACTGTTGTTGGCGTGGCTTAGTGGGGTCATTAGAATTTATTTTCAAGCTGATACAACTCCAATCTGGACCCCCGACAGGGTCACAGTGACTCTATCAGTTTGAGTAATGACTACAACATAATTGTAAGAAACTGTACTCAGATATATTAAGTTCAACGGGTTTCCTCAAAAGTTTTGTGTAATGACATCACATTTGGGGTTTAAATCAAATCAAACTTTGTCACATGCGCCGAATACAAGTGTTGACCTTACCGTGAAATGCTAAAGTAAAAAAAATAATAATCCGGTGGCCATTTGATTAATTGTTCAGCAGTCTTATGGCTTAGGGTTAGAAGCTGTTAAATAGCATTTTGGTCCTAGGCTTGGCGCTTTTGGTCCTAGACAGTGATGTAGTAGGCCATTCGCACTACCCTCTGTAGCGACTTACGGTCAGATGCCGAGCAGTTGCCATACTAGGCGGTGATGCAACCGGTCAGGATGCTCTCGATGGTACAGCTGTAGAACTTTTTGAGGATCTGGGGACCCATGCTAAATCTTTTCAGTCTCCTGAGGTGGAAAAGGTGTTGTCGTGCCCTCTTAAAGACTGTCTTGGTGTGTTTGGACCATGATAGCTCGTAGGTGATGTGGACACCAAGGAACTTTAAACTCTCGACCCGCTCCACTACAGCCCAGTTGATCTTAATGTGGAACTGTTCGGCCCACCTTTTCCTGTAGTCCACGATCAGCTCCTTTGTCTTGCTCACATTGAGGGAGAGGTTGTTGTCCTGGCACCACACTGCCAGTTCTCTGACCTCCTCACTATAGGCTGTCTCATCGTTTTCGGTGATCAGGCCTACCACTGTTTTGTCTTCAGCAAACTTAATAATGGTGTTGGAGTCGTGTTTGGCCACACAGTTGTGGGGGAACAGGGAGTACAGGAGGGGACTTAGGACACACCCCTGAGGGGCACCAGTGTTGAGGATCAGAGTGGAAGATGTGTTGTTGCCTACCCTTACCACCTGGGGGCGGCCGATCAGGAAGTCAAGGATCAAGTTGCAGAGAGAGATGTTTAGTCCCAGGGTCCTTAGCTTAGTGATGAGCTTCGTGGGCACTATGGTGTTGAACACTGAGCTGTAGTCAATGAACAACATTCTCACATAGGTGTTCCTTTTGTCCTGGTGGGAAAGGGCAGTGTGGAGTGCAATAGAGATTGCGTCATCTGTGGTTCTGTTGGGTGGCAGTATACGGATTGGAGTGGGTCTAGGGTATCCAGGAGGATGCTGTTGATGTGAGCCTTGACCAGCCTTACAAAGCACTTCATGGCTACCAATGTGAGTGCTATGGGGCGGTAATCATTTAGGCAGGTTACCTTTCCTTCCTTGGGCACAGGGACTATGGTGGTCTGTTTGAAACGTGTAGGTATTACAGACTCGGTCAGGGAGAGGTTGATGTAAGTGAAGACACTTGCCAATTGGTCCACACATGCTTTGAGTAAACGTCCTGGTAATCCGTCTGGCCCCGCGGCTTTGTGAATGTTGACCTATTTAAAGGTCTTGCTCACATCGGCTACCGAGAGCGTTATCACACAGTCGTCCAGAACAGCTGGTGCCCTTATGCATTCTTCAGTGTTGCTTCCCTCAACGCGAGCATAAAAGGCATTTAGCTCATCTGCCCGTGTCACTGGGCAGCTCGCGTCTGAGTTTCCCTTTGTAGTCCGTAATAGTTTTCAAGCCCTGCCACATCCAACGAGCGTCAGAGCCGGTGTAGTATGATTCAATCTTAATCCTGTATTGATGTTTTGCTTGTTTGATGGTTCGTCTGAGGGCATAGCGGGATTCCTTATTAGTGTCCCGCTCCTTGAAAGCAGCAGCTCTAGCCTTTAGCTCGATGCGGATGTTGCCTGTAACCCATGGCTTCTGGTTGGGATATGTACATACGGTCACTGTGGGGACGACGTCGATGCACTTATTAATCTCGGAACATATTCCAGTCTGTGCTAGCAAAACAGTCCTGTAGCATAGCATCTGCGTCATCTGACCACTTCCGTATTGAGCGAGTCACTGGAATCAGAAGGATAGAATAATGATCAGATTTGCCAAATGGAGGGCTGGGGAGAGCTTTGTATGCATCACTGTGTGTGGAGTAAAGGTGGTATAGAGCTTTTTGAAGCAGTCTTAGTGCCAGCATCGGTTTGTGGTGGTGAATAGACAGCTACAAATAAAATAGATGATAACTCTCTTGGTAGATAGTGTAGTCTAACAGCATATCATAAGTTCCTCTACCTCGGGTGAGCAATATCTCGAGACTTCTTTAATATTAGACATCGCGCACCAGCTGTTTTTGACAAATAGACACACACCCCCACTCCTCGTCTTACCAGACGTAGTTTCTCTGTTTTGCCGGGGGATGGAAAATCCCTCCAGCTCTACATTATCCATGTCGTCGTTCAGCCACGACTCTATGAAACATACGCTATTACAGTTTTTAATGTCCCGTTGGTAGGATAATCTTGATCGTAGGTGACGTTATTTTCCAGTGATTGCACGTTGGCCAACAGAACGGATGGCAGTGAGGGTTTACTCACTCGCCTACAAATTCTCAGAAGGCAGCCTGACCTCCACCCCATTTTTCTCCGTCTTTTCTTCATGCAAATGACGGGGATTTGGGCCTGTTCCCAGGAAAGCAGTATATCCTTCTCGCCTGACTCGTTAAAGGAAAAAGCTTCTTCCAGTTCATGGTGAGTAATCGCTG
The DNA here is from genome assembly GCF_057628025.1 of Oncorhynchus mykiss. Classification (NCBI taxonomy): domain Eukaryota; kingdom Metazoa; phylum Chordata; class Actinopteri; order Salmoniformes; family Salmonidae; genus Oncorhynchus; species Oncorhynchus mykiss. The sequence goes on along the minus strand of NC_143044.1, from coordinate 36,324,087 downwards.
TTCTGATGTCCAGAAGTTATTTTCAGTCATAAGAGACAGTAGCAGCGACATTTTGTACAAAATAAGTAAAACAATAAGTTACAAACAACAACAAAAAAAACTAACAAAATAACACAGTTGGTTAGGAGCACGTAAAAAGTCAGCCATCCTCTCCGGCGCCATTCTACTCTCCGGTGCCATTTTACAGAGTAGGGGTGAGGTACTGGTTTGAGATTCACCGTCCGGGAGCCTGAGGGATGGCCTGAGGGACTGGTGGAGTGGGGGACTGGTGAAGGCCAGAAATGTATTAAGGAACTGGAATTAATAATGTGTCCATTGACCCTAGAGGGTCAGCCATGACTCTCCCACTCTCCCAGGTGAAGAGGTCCTCCACCGTTATCCGTCCCAATTTCAGTCCTTATAAATACATCACCCAGGGTTGGGGTGAACTCCATTTAAATTCACTCAATTCAAATTAGGTGATTTGTAATTTCAGATGAAAATGAGTTTAACCCTGGTTGACATGCATATATATCAATGAGTGGTGATGGCTAGGAATGTAGCTAGCTAGACGTAGGGCTTGTGTTGAGGATAAATAACGTGTCTGGTAGAACCCACAAGTCTTTCAGTGATCAGGTTGAGGTCATCCCAATATCCATCTCTCCCCATTGCTATGGTCTTACTTGCTGGTTCTCGTTCGGAGTCTTATTTTATAGCTGTTAGTCTGTCCTAGATTCTATCACAAACAGCAGGAAGTAAACTACACTGCGAGAATCTATAGGTTTGAGTAATCAAACTCGTTTGGCTGAAATAATTGATGTAAATTTACAATGTAATTCATGTGTTTGCTGTCTCTATGGTAGGTCGTTCTCTAACCCCACTGTCGTGTGCTGTCATTTTGACCTTCCCACTCCCCTCCTTTCCTTTCTCTACCATTTATTCCTCTTTTCCCCTCTCTCCTTTATTCCTCTGTTCCCCTCTCCCGTTTATTCCTCTATCCCCCTCTCCCGTTTATTCCTCTGTTCCCCTCTCCCGTTTATTCCTCTGTTCCCCTCTCCCGTTTATTCCTCTGTTCCCCTCTCCCGTTTATTCCTCTAGCCCCCTCTCCCGTTTATTCCTCTGTTCCCCTCTCCCGTTTATTCCTCTGTTCCCCTCTCCCATTTATTCCTCTATCCCCTCTCCCGTTTATTCCTCTGTTCCCCTCTCCCGTTTATTCCTCTGTTCCCCTCTCTCGTTTATTCCTCTATTCCTCTATGCCCCTCTCCCATTTATTCCTCTATCCCCCTCTCCTGTTTATTCCTCTGTTCCCCTCTCCCATTTATTCCTCTATCTTCCTCTCCCATTTATTCCTATATCCCCCTCTACTGTTTATTCCTCTGTTCCCCTCTCTCGTTTATTCCTCTATCCCCCTCTCCCGTTTATTCTTCTATCCCCCTCTCCCATTTATTCCTATATCCCCCTCTACCGTTTATTCCTCTATCCTGTTCTCCCATTTATTCTTCTATCCCCTCTACCGTTTATTCCTCTATCCTGTTCTCCCATTTATTCTTCTATCCCCTCTACCGTGTATTCCTTTATCCTGTTCTCCCATTTATTAATCTATCCCCCTCTACTGTTTATTCCTTTATCCCCCTCTACGGTGTATTCCTTTATCCCCCTCTACCATTTATTCCTCTATCCCCCTCTCCCGTTTATTCCTCTGTTCCCCTCTCCCGTTTATTCCTCTGTTCCCCTCTCCCGTTTATTCCTCTGTTCCCCTCTCCCGTTTATTCCTCTGTTCCCCTCTCCCATTTATTCCTCTATCCCCCTCTCCCGTTTATTCCTCTGTTCCCCTCTCTCGTTTATTCCTCTGTTCCCCTCTCCCGTTTATTCCTCTATCCCCCTCTCCCGTTTATTCCTCTGTTCCCCTCTCCCATTTATTCCTCTATCCCCCTCTCCCGTTTATTCCTCTGTTCCCCTCTCCCATTTATTCCTCTGTTCCCCTCTCTCATTTATTCCTCTGTTCCCCTCTCCCGTTTATTCCTCTATCCCCTCTCCTGTTTATTCCTCTGTTCCCCTCTCCCTTTTATTCCTCTGTTCCCCTCTCTCGTTTATTCCTCTGTTCCCCTCTCCCGTTTATTCCTCTATCCCCCTCTCCCGTTTATTCCTCTGTTCCCCTCTCCCATTTATTCCTCTATCCCCCTCTCCCGTTTATTCCTCTGTTCCCCTCTCCCATTTATTCCTCTATCCCCCTCTCCCATTTATTCCTCTGTTCCCCTCTCCCATTTATTCATCTGTTCCCCTCTCTCGTTTATTCCTCTGTTCCCCTCTCTCGTTTATTCCTCTGTTCCCCTCTCCCGTTTATTCCTCTATCCCCCTCTCCTGTTTATTCCTCTGTTCCCCTCTCCCGTTTATTCCTCTGTTCCCCTCTCCCGTTTATTCCTCTATCCCCCTCTCCCATTTATTCCTCTATCTCCCTCTCCCGTTTATTCCTATATCCCCCTCTACTGTTTATTCCTCTGTTCCCCTCTCCCGTTTATTCCTCTGTTCCCCTCTCCCGTTTATTCCTCTATCCCCCTCTCCCCTCTATCTCCCTCTCCCCTCTATCCCCCTCTCCCCTCTATCCCCCTCTCCCCTCTACCCTACTCTCCCCCTCTCCCCTCTATTCCCCTCTCCCCTCTATTCCCTCTTTCTTCTATTCCCTCTCTTTTCTCTATTCCCCTCTCCCCTCTATTATCTCTCTTTCCTCTATTCCCTCTCTTTCCTCTATTCCCTCTCTTTCCTTTATTCCCTCTCTTTCCTCTATTCCCTCTCTTTCCTCTATTCCTTCTCTTTCCTCTATTCCCTCTCTTTCCCTTATCCAGATTATCAGACTGTACTGAACTAGACTGAAGCAGAGTGATTTCATGCTTTCAGTTTATTAACAGCAATATGCAGAACACCATTAGCCTGGAAAGGACACTCCAGCATGGAGGAACAGGTCAAGTATAAAACAACTCCATGTTTATTTATTTGTTTGTTCGTCTCGTCAGTGGAACTCTTTAGATAGAGGAAGACATGTGACTTGAATAATGGTTGAATTAAGTGCTAGTTAAATTCCCTGGTAATTGTTATTTTTTTTATTTTAGAGTACTGCCATTTAATTTAAAAGCCTTGAAAGAGAAGGATATCCTCTTTAACAGCTCTCTCTCCGTCTCTTTCACAAATGGCACAAGTAGTGCACTATATAGGGAAGAGGTTGCATTTTGATGAGGACCCGAAGGGCTTTGATCAGAAGTAATGCACTATATAGGGAATAGATTGCCATTTGATCAGGACCCGTACGACATTGATCAGAAGTAGTGCACTATATAGGGAATATGGTGCAATTTGGGATGCATCCTCTGTGTCTGTTTTGGCTTGTCTGAGATGATAAAGAACATAAAGGAGGTTTTGTGATGGAGCGCTGTGTTTCCTCAGGTGCCCCTCTCTCTCTATTGGAGGATAATGAAGGAACTCTTAGAACCAGATGTTCCCTCTTCATCAAGATGCCACTCACAGGGACCCTCTCAGAGAGAAACAAAGACGGAAGGATAGAGAGAGAGAGAGGGAGAGAGGGAGAGAGAGGGAGAGGGAGGGAGAAAGGGGGGAAGAGTTGTAGAGTGAGAGAGAGGAAGGGGGGAAGGGTGGTAGAGAGAGAGAGAGATAGGGAGGGATAAAGGGGGGAAGAGTTGTAGAGATAGAGAGAGGAAGGGGGAAGGGTGGTAAAGAGAGAGAGAGAGAGAGAGGGAGGGAGAAAGGGGGGAAGAGTTGTAGAGATAGAGAGAGTGAGAGAGAGGAAGGGGGGAAGAGTTGTAGAGAGAGAGAGGAAGGGGGGAAGGGTGGTAAAGGGAGAGAGAGGGAGGGATAAAGGGGGGAAGAGTTGTAGAGATAGAGAGAGTGAGAGAGAGGAAGGGGGGAAGGGTGGTAAAGAGAGAGAGAGAGAGAGAGAGAGAGAGAGAGAGAGAGAGAGAGAGAGGGGGAGGGAGGGAGGGAGGGAGAAAGGGGGGAAGAGTTGTAGAGATAGAGAGAGTGAGAGAGAGGAAGGGGGGAAGAGTTGTAGAGAGAGAGAGGAAGGGGGGAAGGGTGGTAAAGAGAGAGAGACAGGGAGAGGGAGGGAGAAAGGGGGGAAGAGTTGTAGAGATAGAGAGAGTGAGAGAGAGGAAGGGGGGAAGGGTGGTACAGAGAGTGAGAGAGAGAGAAACCAGCTGTTAGTTAAAGAAAGTACTAAGCAGACTGCAGCCTACAACAACAAAACCCGTTTCTAGGGGTCTCCATAGGCACTAAGCACCATGGACAATGACATTAGGTGTGGACATGACAAATCCCTAACCTGACCTAAATAGACAATTGTGTTTGGTTCCTTGGAAGAGGCTGATAATCAAACCACCGTCTTACCCATCTAGTGCTTTAACAGAACCTTTGGTGACTCAGACCTGCTGTGGACCTGAACTCACTAACTTAAAGGAATCTGGTTTCAAAACCTGTAACTAAATTGGAAGACAACCACATACGTCATATTACATTAAGGTGTTTGTGTGTGTGTGTTTCACAGGGATTGGGTTAAAATTGAAGAATACACATTTCCGTGATTTAAAAAAAAGTATTATTTTTCTACATACTATGCACTGATGGAGTGAAAACACAGATTGTGTTAAATAAGACTGTGAATCTGAACCCACTAACTCAGTCTCAGCCTCCTTTATACTTACTTATTTTATACCTATATGCCATTCTTGTGTGTGTTCAATAAAACACATTTGAACAAAGTCTCAACCTCCATCTTTAAATTGAAAAACAACCACTACCTTCTGGGTGTCTGTGTGTGCCTGTTTTTCAGATGGGGAATTACTGTGATCTGAAAACGGGAATGGGTGATAGATAACGATCCTTTGTCTTCTATGCATTGACACGTACACACAGATGCACAGGCACATGCAGAACACCGAATGTAGAGAGTTTTTACTTTAAGCAACAAACTACCCTTGGGGGGTTTGTGATTCTAAACAGGTTGGGTTAAAATGGAAAAATATGAATTTCCATGATCTGAAACCGCCAATCAAGTATTGTTCTTCCTTGTGCACTGATACATCTAAACACACACATGCATGGACAGGAAAATAGAGTGTAGCTTGGTGAGCCGAGCAGCATGGTGTTATTCCAGGAGCATGTTTATTAGTTATGGGTCACCTTGAACTCAGGAAGATAGAGGGAGAAAAACAACAAACAATCACACACACACAATCGATATCAGAGCCAATAAGGAAGTGGAAGCAGTGGAAGTTAGGGTTGAGAGGTTAATCCACAACGGTAAAGTAGGAAATCTATAAAATAAATGATTCCTTCACTCCTGGAGGTCATTTATTGTACTGAAACCAGAAGGACACAGACAGTCTGCTACTCGTGAGTCAATGGGATAGACATTCACTAGCTTGGAAATCACACTGAAACAAAGAACTCCCTGACCAAGGCCATGCAGCCAAAACGCATCAGAGTTTTAAAATCTTTGATCCATTGAAGATGTCGTAAAAACAAAGGCATTTTAATTTTATGAAGAGTGCCTTGGTCCTCCTTTTCCTATGACCTATTAACCCCTTCGTCAAAGATAATCTGTCTACAAAGATCTACAATTGTGTACCCTAGCAACGCTTCCCTTCCTGTTTCTCTACAAGAGAAACAAAGCAGTCTAGTTTTGTTCCAGGCTAGGCCTACACATCTGAACACAGTCAGTCTAGTTTGGATCCAGGCTAGGCCTACACATCCGAGCACAGTCAGTCTAGTCTGGATCTAGACTTACACATCCGAGCACAGTCAGTCTAGTCTGGATCCAGGCTTACACATCCGAGCACAGTCAGTCTAGTTTGGATCCAGGCTAGGCCTACACATCCGAGCATAGTCAGTCTAGTCTGGATCCAGACTTACACATCCGAGCACAGTCAGTCTAGTCTGGATCCAGACCACATCTGAGCACAGTCAGTCTAGTCTAGATCCAGGCTTACACATCTGAGCACAGTCAGTCTAGTCTAGATCCAGGCTTACACATCTGAGCACAGTCAGTCTAGTCTAGATCCAGGCTTACACATTTGAGCACAGTCAGTCTAGTCTAGATCCAGGCTTACACATCTGAGCACAGTCAGTCTAGTCTGGATCCAGGCTTACACATCTGAGCATAGTCAGTCTAGTCTAGATCCAGGCTTACACATCCGAGCACAGTCAGTCTAGTCTGGATCCAGGCTTACACATCTAAGCACAGTCAGTCTAGTCTAGATCCAGGCTTACACATCTGAGCACAGTCAGTCTAGTCTAGATCCAGGCTTACACATCTGAGCACAGTCAGTCTAGTCTAGATCCAGGCTTACACATCTGAGCACAGTCAGTCTAGTCTAGATCCATGCTTACACATCTGAGCACAGTCAGTCTAGTCTAGATCCAGGCTTACACATCTGAGTACAGTCAATCTAGTCTAGACCCAGGCTTACACATCTGAGCACAGTCAGTCTAGTCTAGATCCAGGCTTACACATCTGAGCACCGTCAGTCTAGTCTAGATCCATGCTTACACATCTGAGCACAGTCAGTCTAGTCTAGATCCATGCTTACACATCTGAGCACAGTCAGTCTAGTCTAGATCCAGGCTTACACATCTGAGAACAGTCAGTCTAGTCTAGATCCAGGCTTACACCTCTGAGCACAGTCAAAATAATACTCTCCTTTCTTTCCACTTCTCATCAGAGAGAGATATGCTGTTAAACAAAGAAAGCAATAGACAGAATTCAGAGTACAGGCCACACAGACAGACAGTGACGATGCTATAAGGGCCCCCAACATAAATCACCAAGCACCATGGGAAATTACATTAGGTGTGGACATGACAAATCCCTATCAGTGAGATGTAGTGGATAAGTGGATTCAGATATACGAGTGATAAAAGTTAAAAGTTTCCTGTGTAAACTGTAAAGTGAAGTAGCCTCTTCCTTCTTCAGCTAAGATGTTCTTCATCTTCCTGTTTTTAATTGGGCTGTAGGGACTAATGTGGAGTGCTAATGGCTACTACAGTGGCTGCATCTAAAATGGTACATTATTCCCACTGTAGTGCACTACTTTTGACCAGGGCCCATATGACTTTGGTCAAAAGTAGTGTAGTGTATAGGGGAAAGGGTGCCATTTTGGATGCACCCTGTGAAATCTGACCTAGCTTGTAAAAGCAACAAGACAACATCAGAACTCCACCAGTAAATTACTTGCATAGCGCTCGCAATGCCATGGTTGGTGCATTTGATCCCCGATGGGGCCACCCATATGTGAAATGTATGTATGCACACATGACTGTAAAAGTGTCTGCTAGGTTCTGTACATTACCTTGGAAATATTGGACGACGAGGCGGAGCCAAGTCGCTTTGCTGGGCTTATTTTTCCAAGGTAATGTACAGAATCAAAGAGTTTATCCCACTTATACCACATTTGGTAAAAAAAACATTATGAAATCACAGTTGACCCAGTTGTTTGTTCCATTAGTTCGATATTGACGGACGCGACCCTGTTGTTCATACTTTATGTTCCATTGCCATGTTCAGTGATAACATTCTTATCCCTAGCTTGCTGCTAGCTAACCAACTAGCTATGGCTACACAGTCACCACCTACCTCTGCAGCCAGACTAACAGCAACGTTTATTGCGTTGCGTTTGTTTAAGCTGTTTATTCCGTTTTTACCACAGTTGCCAAAGAAAACAACACTAAGCACACATTTACCGGTATAATAATTTTTTGTTGTTGATATTTTTATTTATATAAGAAAATGCATACTTTCGCATCTTGTGGTTGCTAGAGACGCGACCCAGACATTCGATCGATTAGTTTGATATTAACGGATGTGACCCTGCCGATCGTTCTTTATGTTGAATTGTTCACTGAAGATAGCAATACTGGGTGATTTGAAAAGTCAAAGTCAATCGATCAATAATATAAAAAGATCAATAATCTAAAAATTATTTTAGCAAAAATAATAATATTTAATTTACAATGTGTACAAACTGCAGTATGAGTATAGAAAGGTTCATAACTTTTGTGATGCATCACAACACAGATGAAAAATATATGGCAAATAGAAATCCAATACAGATGGTGTTAAGAGATAGATGGAAGTGTCAATGGTGGGTGTAGCTGGTGCATGGAAGTCAGGCGCAGGAGAGCAGAGATGAATGGACAAAGCACTTTACTTAGGCAATCATAATACAGAACGCAATCACGTCACAAAACAATGCCCAAAGAACAAGTGAGGCAGCCCAAGGTACAAAACCCAAGTACAAAGTACCGGCTGCCACAAAGCACGGCCATAAAACCAAACCTGGCGCAAACCAACCGGAAGCGTACCAACCCTGACAATAAATAATACCCCACACAGACATGGAGGGAACAGAGGGCTAAATACACATGTTAATTAGTACGTGATGTAAACCAGGTGTGCAGGAAGACAAGACAAAACAAATGGAAAATGAAAGGCGGATCGGCGATGGCTTTAAGACTGATGACGTCGACTGCTGAACGCAGCCCAAACAAGGAGAGTAACTGACTTCAGGCGGAAGTCGTGACAGAGAGGGGTTGAATGGAGCTGAAGGGTGGGACTAATAACAACAAGATAACAAATGGAAAACATAGGGAGTCTGTAAAATGTATATTGGTTCAGAACTTTTGTAGAATAGCACAGTTACAAACATATGGCAAATATAAATCAAACTGGATGAACATCAGAAATAGAGGAAGGCCAGGACTAAAAACAAACTAAATATAACTATTGTAAAGTAGATTGTGTCTGTAAAATGTGTATAGTATGTATAAGCTGGAAGTAGAAGCCTAAGTGTTATTGTTGATTAGTTTACTCCAATTAGGGGAGGGGAGGTAGGGTTTGCAGGGAATAATAAAGGAAGGTATATTCTAAAAAAAAAGTGTATGTATGTGTATATATATGTGTACAGTCGTGGCCAAAAGTTTTGAGAATGACACAAATATTAATTTCCACAAAGTTTAGTGCTTCAGTGTCTTTAGATATTTTTGTCAGGTTTTACTATGGAATACTGAAGTATAATTTACAAGTGTCAAAGGCTTTTATTGACAAACTACATGTAATCCGTCGGCTCTTCATGCGTGTCTATTCCTTCCAGTTTTTAAAAATAGAATTTAGCCGTGATGGTGAGCGGGGATGCAGACCCCGACCCTCATGAGTCTTCTGTTGTTAGAGTTGTACATTTGTTACATTGGAGCAGCGTGCAAAGTGAGCAATGTTGATGACTTGTATCATTTCATCGCCTGTTATAACCAAGAGCACAGACCAGTCTGAGTAGACTTTGCAAGTTCACTGTCATGCAGCCTCTGCGTTTCAGAGAGGGAAAGGCATGCTTGCATCTTCACAGCAAAGAAAATGGCTTGTCTCTACCCTGAACAGTTTTAACAATATGAGCCATATTACCTGAAGTCTCTAACCTGAACAGTTTTAACAATATGAGCCATATTACCTGAAGTCTCTAACCTGAACAGTTTTAACAATATGAGCCATATTACCTGAAGTCTCTAACCTGAACAGTTTTAACAATATGAGCCATATTACCTGAAGTCTCTAACCTGAACAGTTTTAACAATATGAGCCATATTACCTGAAGTCTCTAACCTGAACAGTTTTAACAATATGAGCCATATTACCTGAAGTCTCTACCCTGAACAGTTTTAACAATATGAGCCATATTACCTGAAGTCTCTAACCTGAACAGTTTTAACAATATGAGCCATATTACCTGAAGTCTCTAACCTGAACAGTTTTAACAATATGAGCCATATTACCTGAAGTCTCTAACCTGAACAGTTTTAACAATATGAGCCATATTACCTGAAGTCTCTAACCTGAACAGTTTTAACAATATGAGCCATATTACCTGAAGTCTCTACCCTGAACAGTTTTAACAATATGAGCCATATTACCTGAAGTCTCTAACCTGAACAGTTTTAACAATATGAGCCATATTACCTGAAGTCTTGTCTCTAACCTGAACAGTTTTAACAATATGAGCCATATTACCTGAAGTCTTGTCTCTAACCTGAACAGTTTTAACAATATGAGCCATATTACCTGAAGTCTCTACCCTGAACAGTTTTAACAATATGAGCCATATTACCTGAAGTCTCTAACCTGAACAGTTTTAACAATATGAGCCATATTACCTGAAGTCTCTAACCTGAACAGTTTTAACAATATGAGCCATATTACCTGAAGTCTTGTCTCTAACCTGAACAGTTTTAACAATATGAGCCATATTACCTGAAGTCTCTACCCTGAACAGTTTTAACAATATGAGCCATATTACCTGAAGTCTCTACCCTGAACAGTTTTAACAATATGAGCCATATTACCTGAAGTCTCTACCCTGAACAGTTTTAACAATATGAGCCATATTACCTGAAGTCTCTAACCTGAACAGTTTTAACAATATGAGCCATATTACCTGAAGTCTCTACCCTGAACAGTTTTAACAATATGAGCCATATTACCTGAAGTCTCTAACCTGAACAGTTTTAACAATATGAGCCATATTACCTGAAGTCTTGTCTCTAACCTGAACAGTTTTAACAATATGAGCCATATTACCTGAAGTCTCTAACCTGAACAGTTTTAACAATATGAGCCATATTACCTGAAGTCTTGTCTCTAACCTGAACAGTTTTAACAATATGAGCCATATTACCTGAAGTCTCTAACCTGAACAGTTTTAACAATATGAGCCATATTACCTGAAGTCTCTAACCTGAACAGTTTTAACAATATGAGCCATATTACCTGAAGTCTCTAACCTGAACAGTTTTAACAATATGAGCCATATTACCTGAAGTCTCTAACCTGAACAGTTTTAACAATATGAGCCATATTACCTGAAGTCTCTAACCTGAACAGTTTTAACAATATGAGCCATATTACCTGAAGTCTCTAACCTGAACAGTTTTAACAATATGAGCCATATTACCTGAAGTCTCTAACCTGAACAGTTTTAACAATATGAGCCATATTACCTGAAGTCTCTACCCTGAACAGTTTTAACAATATGAGCCATATTACCTGAAGTCTCTAACCTGAACAGTTTTAACAATATGAGCCATATTACCTGAAGTCTCTAACCTGAACAGTTTTAACAATATGAGCCATATTACCTGAAGTCTCTAACCTGAACAGTTTTAACAATATGAGCCATATTACCTGAAGTCTCTAACCTGAACAGTTTTAACAATATGAGCCATATTACCTGAAGTCTCTACCCTGAACAGTTTTAACAATATGAGCCATATTACCTGAAGTCTCTAACCTGAACAGTTTTAACAATATGAGCCATATTACCTGAAGTCTCTAACCTGAACAGTTTTAACAATATGAGCCATATTACCTGAAGTCTCTACCCTGAACAGTTTTAACAATATGAGCCATATTACCTGAAGTCTCTAACCTGAACAGTTTTAACAATATGAGCCATATTACCTGAAGTCTCTAACCTGAACAGTTTTAACAATATGAGCCATATTACCTGAAGTCTTGTCTCTAACCTGAACAGTTTTAACAATATGAGCCATATTACCTGAAGTCTCTACCCTGAACAGTTTTAACAATATGAGCCATATTACCTGAAGTCTCTAACCTGAACAGTTTTAACAATATGAGCCATATTACCTGAAGTCTCTAACCTGAACAGTTTTAACAATATGAGCCATATTACCTGAAGTCTTGTCTCTAACCTGAACAGTTTTAACAATATGAGCCATATTACCTGAAGTCTCTACCCTGAACAGTTTTAACAATATGAGCCATATTACCTGAAGTCTCTAACCTGAACAGTTTTAACAATATGAGCCATATTACCTGAAGTCTCTACCCTGAACAGTTTTAACAATATGAGCCATATTACCTGAAGTCTCTAACCTGAACAGTTTTAACAATATGAGCCATATTACCTGAAGTCTTGTCTCTAACCTGAACAGTTTTAACAATATGAGCCATATTACCTGAAGTCTCTACCCTGAACAGTTTTAACAATATGAGCCATATTACCTGAAGTCTCTAACCTGAACAGTTTTAACAATATGAGCCATATTACCTGAAGTCTTGTCTCTAACCTGAACAGTTTTAACAATATGAGCCATATTACCTGAAGTCTCTAACCTGAACAGTTTTAACAATATGAGCCATATTACCTGAAGTCTCTAACCTGAACAGTTTTAACAATATGAGACATATTACCTGAAGTCTCTAACCTGAACAGTTTTAACAATATGAGCCATATTACCTGAAGTCTCTAACCTGAACAGTTTTAACAATATGAGCCATATTACCTGAAGTCTCTAACCTGAACAGTTTTAACAATATGAGCCATATTACCTGAAGTCTCTAACCTGAACAGTTTTAACAATATGAGCCATATTACCTGAAGTCTCTAACCTGAACAGTTTTAACAATATGAGCCATATTACCTGAAGTCTCTAACCTGAACAGTTTTAACAATATGAGCCATATTACCTGAAGTCTCTACCCTGAACAGTTTTAACAATATGAGCCATATTACCTGAAGTCTCTAACCTGAACAGTTTTAACAATATGAGCCATATTACCTGAAGTCTCTAACCTGAACAGTTTTAACAATATGAGCCATATTACCTGAAGTCTCTAACCTGAACAGTTTTAACAATATGAGCCATATTACCTGAAGTCTCTAACCTGAACAGTTTTAACAATATGAGCCATATTACCTGAAGTCTCTAACCTGAACAGTTTTAACAATATGAGCCATATTACCTGAAGTCTTGTCTCTAACCTGAACAGTTTTAACAATATGAGCCATATTACCTGAAGTCTTGTCTCTAACCTGAACAGTTTTAACAATATGAGCCATATTACCTGAAGTCTCTAACCTGAACAGTTTTAACAATATGAGCCATATTACCTGAAGTCTCTAACCTGAACAGTTTTAACAATATGAGCCATATTACCTGAAGTCTCTAACCTGAACAGTTTTAACAATATGAGCCATATTACCTGAAGTCTCTACCCTGAACAGTTTTAACAATATGAGCCATATTACCTGAAGTCTCTAACCTGAACAGTTTTAACAATATGAGCCATATTACCTGAAGTCTCTACCCTGAACAGTTTTAACAATATGAGCCATATTACCTGAAGTCTCTAACCTGAACAGTTTTAACAATATGAGCCATATTACCTGAAGTCTCTAACCTGAACAGTTTTAACAATATGAGCCATATTACCTGAAGTCTCTAACCTGAACAGTTTTAACAATATGAGACATATTACCTGAAGTCTCTAACCTGAACAGTTTTAACAATATGAGCCATATTACCTGAAGTCTCTAACCTGAACAGTTTTAACAATATGAGCCATATTACCTGAAGTCTTGTCTCTAACCTGAACAGTTTTAACAATATGAGCCATATTACCTGAAGTCTTGTCTCTAACCTGAACAGTTTTAACAATATGAGCCATATTACCTGAAGTCTCTAACCTGAACAGTTTTAACAATATGAGCCATATTACCTGAAGTCTCTAACCTGAACAGTTTTAACAATATGAGCCATATTACCTGAAGTCTCTAACCTGAACAGTTTTAACAATATGAGACATATTACCTGAAGTCTCTAACCTGAACAGTTTTAACAATATGAGCCATATTACCTGAAGTCTCTAACCTGAACAGTTTTAACAATATGAGCCATATTACCTGAAGTCTCTAACCTGAACAGTTTTAACAATATGAGCCATATTACCTGAAGTCTCTAACCTGAACAGTTTTAACAATATGAGCCATATTACCTGAAGTCTCTACCCTGAACAGTTTTAACAATATGAGCCATATTACCTGAAGTCTCTACCCTGAACAGTTTTAACAATATGAGCCATATTACCTGAAGTCTCTAACCTGAACAGTTTTAACAATATGAGCCATATTACCTGAAGTCTCTAACCTGAACAGTTTTAACAATATGAGCCATATTACCTGAAGTCTCTAACCTGAACAGTTTTAACAATATGAGCCATATTACCTGAAGTCTCTAACCTGAACAGTTTTAACAATATGAGCCATATTACCTGAAGTCTCTACCCTGAACAGTTTTAACAATATGAGCCATATTACCTGAAGTCTCTAACCTGAACAGTTTTAACAATATGAGCCATATTACCTGAAGTCTCTAACCTGAACAGTTTTAACAATATGAGCCATATTACCTGAAGTCTCTAACCTGAACAGTTTTAACAATATGAGACATATTACCTGAAGTCTCTAACCTGAACAGTTTTAACAATATGAGCCATATTACCTGAAGTCTCTAACCTGAACAGTTTTAACAATATGAGCCATATTACCTGAAGTCTTGTCTCTAACCTGAACAGTTTTAACAATATGAGCCATATTACCTGAAGTCTTGTCTCTAACCTGAACAGTTTTAACAATATGAGCCATATTACCTGAAGTCTCTAACCTGAACAGTTTTAACAATATGAGCCATATTACCTGAAGTCTCTAACCTGAACAGTTTTAACAATATGAGCCATATTACCTGAAGTCTCTAACCTGAACAGTTTTAACAATATGAGACATATTACCTGAAGTCTCTAACCTGAACAGTTTTAACAATATGAGCCATATTACCTGAAGTCTCTAACCTGAACAGTTTTAACAATATGAGCCATATTACCTGAAGTCTCTAACCTGAACAGTTTTAACAATATGAGCCATATTACCTGAAGTCTCTAACCTGAACAGTTTTAACAATATGAGCCATATTACCTGAAGTCTCTACCCTGAACAGTTTTAACAATATGAGCCATATTACCTGAAGTCTCTACCCTGAACAGTTTTAACAATATGAGCCATATTACCTGAAGTCTCTAACCTGAACAGTTTTAACAATATGAGCCATATTACCTGAAGTCTCTAACCTGAACAGTTTTAACAATATGAGCCATATTACCTGAAGTCTCTACCCTGAACAGTTTTAACAATATGAGCCATATTACCTGAAGTCTCTACCCTGAACAGTTTTAACAATATGAGCCATATTACCTGAAGTCTCTAACCTGAACAGTTTTAACAATATGAGCCATATTACCTGAAGTCTCTAACCTGAACAGTTTTAACAATATGAGCCATATTACCTGAAGTCTCTAACCTGAACAGTTTTAACAATATGAGCCATATTACCTGAAGTCTCTAACCTGAACAGTTTTAACAATATGAGCCATATTACCTGAAGTCTCTAACCTGAACAGTTTTAACAATATGAGCCATATTACCTGAAGTCTCTAACCTGAACAGTTTTAACAATATGAGCCATATTACCTGAAGTCTCTAACCTGAACAGTTTTAACAATATGAGCCATATTACCTGAAGTCTTGTCTCTAACCTGAACAGTTTTAACAATATGAGCCATATTACCTGAAGTCTCTACCCTGAACAGTTTTAACAATATGAGCCATATTACCTGAAGTCTCTAACCTGAACAGTTTTAACAATATGAGCCATATTACCTGAAGTCTCTAACCTGAACAGTTTTAACAATATGAGCCATATTACCTGAAGTCTCTACCCTGAACAGTTTTAACAATATGAGCCATATTACCTGAAGTCTCTAACCTGAACAGTTTTAACAATATGAGCCATATTACCTGAAGTCTCTAACCTGAACAGTTTTAACAATATGAGCCATATTACCTGAAGTCTCTACCCTGAACAGTTTTAACAATATGAGCCATATTACCTGAAGTCTCTTAACCTGAACAGTTTTAACAATATGAGCCATATTACCTGAAGTCTTGTCTCTAACCTGAACAGTTTTAACAATATGAGCCATATTACCTGAAGTCTCTAACCTGAACAGTTTTAACAATATGAGCCATATTACCTGAAGTCTCTAACCTGAACAGTTTTAACAATATGAGCCATATTACCTGAAGTCTCTAACCTGAACAGTTTTAACAATATGAGCCATATTACCTGAAGTCTCTAACCTGAACAGTTTTAACAATATGAGCCATATTACCTGAAGTCTCTAACCTGAACAGTTTTAACAATATGAGCCATATTACCTGAAGTCTCTAACCTGAACAGTTTTAACAATATTAGCCATATTACCTGAAGTCTTGTCTCTAACCTGAACAGTTTTAACAATATGAGCCATATTACCTGAAGTCTCTAACCTGAACAGTTTTAACAATATGAGCCATATTACCTGAAGTCTCTAACCTGAACAGTTTTAACAATATGAGCCATATTACCTGAAGTCTCTAACCTGAACAGTTTTAACAATATGAGACATATTACCTGAAGTCTCTAACCTGAACAGTTTTAACAATATGAGCCATATTACCTGAAGTCTTGTCTCTAACCTGAACAGTTTTAACAATATGAGCCATATTACCTGAAGTCTCTAACCTGAACAGTTTTAACAATATGAGCCATATTACCTGAAGTCTCTAACCTGAACAGTTTTAACAATATGAGCCATATTACCTGAAGTCTCTAACCTGAACAGTTTTAACAATATGAGCCATATTACCTGAAGTCTCTAACCTGAACAGTTTTAACAATATGAGCCATATTACCTGAAGTCTCTAACCTGAACAGTTTTAACAATATGAGCCATATTACCTGAAGTCTCTAACCTGAACAGTTTTAACAATATGAGCCATATTACCTGAAGTCTCTAACCTGAACAGTTTTAACAATATGAGCCATATTACCTGAAGTCTCTAACCTGAACAGTTTTAACAATATGAGACATATTACCAGACATGCCTTTTTCTTTCTATTGGGATTTTCACACATTATAAATAATTTCACAAACCATGTCACGGGATGGTTAAAACTAATCCCGGGTCGCTAATTATTGGTTTGATAACAAACAAGGCTGTTCAGTCATGTTACTTAGCTAGCTAACAACCTGCTAACTTGACACTAGGTTTAGGCAGATTTGATTGGCACAGGAAGAAAGGCTAATGGTCTGCTACTCATGTGATTCAAAGGTAGGATTAATATAGGTAGGATTAATATAGGTAGGATTAATATAGGTAGGATTCATATAGGTAGGATTCATATAGGTAGGATTAATATAGGTAGGATTCATATAGGTAGGATTCATATAGGTAGGATTCATATAGGTAGGATTCATATAGGTAGGATTAATATAGGTAGGATTCATATAGGTAGGATTAATATAGGTAGGATTCATATAGGTAGGATTCATATAGGTAGGATTCATATAGGTAGGATTCATATAGGTAGGATTCATATAGGTAGGATGCATATAGGTAGGATTAATATAGGTAGGATTCATATAGGTAGGATTCATATAGGTAGGATTAATATAGGTAGGATTCATATAGGTAGGATTAATATAGGTAGGATTCATATAGGTAGGATTCATATAGGTAGGATTCATATAGGTAGGATTCATATAGGTAGGATTCATATAGGTAGGATTCATATAGGTAGGATGCATATAGGTAGGATAATATAGGTAGGATTCATATAGGTAGGATTCATATAGGTAGGATTAATATAGGTAGGATTCATATAGGTAGGATTCATATAGGTAGGATTCATATAGGTCTAATGTAAGACTAAACTATACCACACATCTATCTCTTTCTGGTGCTCCTTACATTCTGTTTGGTGCCTACTGTTTTAAAAGTTGGGCACAGTGTGTGTATGTGTGTTTGTGGGAGATAGAGAGTGGTGTGTGTGTGTGTGTATTTATGAGAGAGAGGGAGACAGAGAGAGTGTGTGAGGAAGGGAGGGAGAGTGTGTGTGTGTATTTATGAGAGAGAGGGAGACAGAGAGAGTGTGTGAGGAAGGGAGGGAGAGTGTGTGTGCTTATGTATTAACTGAAGAGTAAATAAGGTTTCATGCAGTTTTCCCCTTACTGCCACAATGACATGCATATCATTATGCATGTATAATCCTTCCTCCCGTTCCGCCAGCCAAATCACAGGCAGGCCTTTGCAAATATGAGCAAATCAGCCATTATTTGCAGTAGTCTATTATACACTGTACAGTGTAAAGTTAAATTCAATGTGTTGTATTGAGTAGAAGTGTGAATTTCATTGACAGGTTTTTGGAGAACGTTTAGAAAACGTGAACAGGCATCCGGGGGTTAGGGTGAACAGGCATCCGGGGGTTAGGGTGAACAGGCATCCGGGGTTTAGGGTGAACAGGCATCCGGGGGTTAGGGTGAACAGGCATCCGGGGGTTAGAGTGAACAGGCATCCGAGGTTTAGGGTGAACAGGCATCCGGGGTTTAGGGTGAACAGGCATCTGGGGTTTAGGGTGAACAGGCATCCGGGGGTTAGGGTGAACAGGCATCTGGGGTTTAGGGTGAACAGGCATCTGGGGTTTAGGGTGAACAGGCATCCGGGGTTTAGGATGAACAGGCATCCGGGGTTTAGGGTGAACAGGCATCCGGGGTTTAGGGTGAACAGGCATCTGGGGTTTAGGGTGAACAGGCATCCGGGGGTTAGAGTGAACAGGCATCCGAGGTTTAGGGTGAACAGGCATCCGGGGTTTAGGGTGAACAGGCATCTGGGGTTTAGGGTGAACAGGCATCCGGGGGTTAGGGTGAACAGGCATCTGGGGTTTAGGGTGAACAGGCATCCGGGGTTTAGGGTGAACAGGCATCCGGGGTTTAGGATGAACAGGCATCCGGGGGTTAGGGTGAACAGGCATCCAGGGGCTAGGGTGAACAGGCATCCGGGGGTTAGGGTGAACAGGATTCTAGGCCACAGATTTGTTTTCCACCATGATATCGCGATACTACTTGGGATTGTGATATTTGGGCCTGGTTTTGTATCGTTTGTAAAATGTTGGTATCGTGACAACACTAGTCCCAAGTAACATATGTCCTATATAGTGCACTACTTTTGACCAGGGCCAACAGGGTGCTATTTGGGACTCAGCCAATATAAACATTAGTCATAGTGGCCTACTACCCACCGCTGAATGATGAATGCAGAATCACCACTAGTTGTTTTGTCCCCAAATCAACACAGCGTCAAGGACCCAGACAAAACAGAGCACCAGGAAGAGGGCAGATGCTTTCATTAAACAGACACACCACAATTATCATACCTTGTCACTGGTACAGTTGTGTGTGTGTGTGTGTACATGACGAGGGTATCTGTTGTTGTTCCTTCTCTCATTCCTGTCCAGTATGGGGGAGGCCTTTATTTGTTGGCTCCTGTCCAGTATGGGGGAGGCCTTTATTTGTTGGCTCCTGTCCAGTCTGGGGGAGGCCTTTATTTGTTGGCTCCTGTCCAGTATGGGGGAGGCCATTATTTGTTGACTCCTGTCCAGTATTGGGGGAGGCCTTTATTTGTTGATTCCTGTCCAGTATGGGGGGGAGGCCTTTATTTGTTGATTCCTGTCCAGTATGGGGGGGGGGGCTTTATTTGTTGACTCCTGTCCAGTCTGGGGGAGGCCTTTATTTGTTGACTCCTGTCCAGTCTGGGGGAGGCCTTTATTTGTTGGCTCCTGTCCAGTATGGGGGAGGCCTTTATTTGTTGATTCCTGTCCAGTATGGGGGAGGCCTTTATCTGTTGACTCCTGTCCAGTATTGGAGGAGGCCTTTATTTGTTGATTCCTGTCCAGTATGGGGGGGAGGCCTTTATTTGTTGACTCCTGTCCAGTATGGGGGAGGCCTTTATTTGTTGACTCCTGTCCAGTATGGGGGGAGGCCTTTATTTGTTGACTCCTGTCCAGTATGGGGGGAGGCCTTTATTCATTGATTTAAATTGAATAAATTAATCTGTATCACTCAACATTCCTATCTTTTTTAAGCAAACAATGGAGGTCTTTGTGTGAAAGCAACAGGTGGTATTGTAGTACATTTTTTAGTACTATATTTACTTTGCTGCCATGAAGAAAACCTAGTGTACCTAGGCTGTATGTCAGAAAACATTTGCATTGCTAGCTATAGCCTAATGTTAGCTAGCAAACTAACATTGAGCCTAGTTGGGTAGCTTTAGCTATGACAATCGGATTTGATTGCTAGTATTCTATGGGTTGGGATTATGGTTCATCGATTTGTTGTTGTTTCCTTAAACCTCTTAAGGATCTAAAACTTTTTTTTTCCATTTTTGCCTAAAATGACATACCCAAATCTAACTGCCTGCAGCAAGGATATGCATATTCTTGATAGCATTTGAAAGGAAACACTTTCAAGGTTGTGGAAATGTGAAATTAGTGTAGGAGAATAAAACACATTAGATCTGGTAAAAGATAATACAAATATATTTTTTAATTTTCTATTGTTTTTTTTGTTCCATCATCTTTGAAATGCAAGAGAAAGGCCATAAAATAATATTGCAGTTTAGGCGCAATTTAGGCAGCAGTGTGTGTTCAAAGTTTCAGATTGATCCATTGCAATACTACACATTATTTTGTATGTTTGCCCAATTGTGACAAATTGGTCAGTTGATACATTTTCAAGTACATAACTATAGAGAACATATAAAATGAAATGGTAATACAAAATGTAAGTTTACACACTCCCAGGAATGTAATACATGATGGATCATTAGCTTATTGACTAACTTTCACACATCTAGATGGCCGAACGGGGTGGGTGTGGAGCCAGAGACAGCAGGGGTTCAAACTGTAGAACCCAGTTCCTACATTTGAATATAACAATTTACTAAACAAAACTATGCTACATGTTATCTCTGGGATCCTCAGGATGACAAATCAGAGCAAGATTACTGAATGTAAAGTACATTATTTACCTTCAGAGGTGAATGTATCAAACCAGTTGCTGTGCTAAAAGTGTTTCGTTGTTGCGCACTCTCCCCAAACAATAGCATGTTATTTTTTCACTGTAATAGCTACTGCAAATTGGACAGTGTAGTTAGATTAACAAAAATGTAAGCTTTCTGCCCATATAAGACATGTCTATTTTCTGGAAAGTTTACTGTTTCTTACAACGACATTCTAGTCACATTAGCTCATGTTAGCGCACATTAGCATCAACCGTCCCAGTATAGGGACACCGAACCCGTAGTAAACGGGGGTTTGTCTTTTCACTGCTTTTCTTTCTATGTCAAAGCGGGGACGTGCCATGCAGCAATGAACTTTTGACTCTGCTTAGTAATGGTGCTTTCTTTCTCTCTGCCCAGCTGCACATTCATTTAGCTTTGTGTTCTTCAACATTCTATGTCTCTATAGTAGCTTAGTGTTGTGTTCAGCAGGCATAGAGAAGAGGAGCAGGGGCTGCTGTCAGCCTGTGTCTCTATAGTAGCTTAGTGTTGTGTTCAGCAGGCATAGAGAAGAGGAGCAGGGGCTGCTGTCTGCCTGTGTCTCTATAGTAGCTTAGTGTTGTGTTCAGCAGGCATAGAGAAGAGGAGCAGGGGCTGCTGTCAGCCTGTGTCTCTATAGTAGCTTAGTGTTGTGTTCAGCAGGCCGAGAGAAGAGGAGCAGGGGCTGCTGTCAGCCTGTGTCTCTATAGTAGCTTAATGTTGTGTTCAGCAGGCATAGAGAAGAGGAGCAGGGGCTGCTGTCAGCCTGTGTCTCTATAGTAGCTTAGTGTTGTGTTCAGCAGGCCGAGAGAAGAGGAGCAGGGGCTGCTATCAGCCTGTGTCTCTATAGTAGCTTAGTGTTGTGTTCAGCAGGCCGAGAGAAGAGGAGCAGGGGCTGCTGTCAGCCTGTGTCTCTATAGTAGCTTAGTGTTGTGTTCAGCAGGCATAGAGAAGAGGAGCAGGGGCTGCTGTCAGCCTGTGTCTCTATAGTAGCTTAGTGTTGTGTTCAGCAGGCATAGAGAAGAGGAGCAGGGGCTGCTGTCTGCCTGTGTCTCTATAGTAGCTTAGTGTTGTGTTCAGCAAGCATAGAGAAGAGGAGCAGGGGCTGCTGTCAGCCTGTGTCTCTATAGTAGCTTAGTGTTGTGTTCAGCAGGCATAGAGAAGAGGAGCAGGGGCTGCTGTCTGCCTGTGTCTCTATAGTAGCTTAGTGTTGTGTTCAGCAAGCATAGAGAAGAGGAGCAGGGGCTGCTGTCAGCCTGTGTCTCTGTAGTAGCTTAGTGTTGTGTTCAGCAGGCATAGAGAAGAGGAGCAGGGGCTGCTGTCAGCCTGTGTCTCTATAGTAGCTTAGTGTTGTGTTCAGCAGGCATAGAGAAGAGGAGCAGGGGCTGCTGTCAGCCTGTGTCTCTATAGTAGCTTAGTGTTGTGTTCAGCAGGCCGAGAGAAGAGGAGCAGGGGCTGCTGTCTGCCTGTGTCTCTATAGTAGCTTAGTGTTGTGTTCAGCAGACATAGAGAAGAGGAGCAGGGGCTGCTGTCAGCCTGTGTCTCTATAGTAGCTTAGTGTTGTGTTCAGCAGGCATAGAGAAGAGGAGCAGGGGCTGCTGTCAGCCTGTGTCTCTATAGTAGCTTAGTGCTGTGTTCAGCAGGCATAGAGAAGAGGAGCAGGGGCTGCTGTCTGCCCGTGTCTCTATAGTAGCTTAGTGTTGTGTTCAGCAGGCATAGAGAAGAGGAGCAGGGGCTGCTGTCAGCCTGTGTCTCTATAGTAGCTTAGTGTTGTGTTCAGCAGGCATAGAGAAGAGGAGCAGGGGCTGCTGTCAGCCTGTGTCTCTATAGTAGCTTAGTGTTGTGTTCAGCAGGCATAGAGAAGAGGAGCAGGGGCTGCTGTCTGCCTGTGTCTCTATAGTAGCTTAGTGTTGTGTTCAGCAAGCATAGAGAAGAGGAGCAGGGGCTGCTGTCAGCCTGTGTCTCTATAGTAGCTTAGTGTTGTGTTCAGCAGGCATAGAGAAGAGGAGCAGGGGCTGCTGTCAGCCTGTGTCTCTATAGTAGCTTAGTGTTGTGTTCAGCAGGCATAGAGAAGAGGAGCAGGGGCTGCTGTCAGCCTGTGTCTCTATAGTAGCTTAGTGTTGTGTTCAGCAGGCATAGAGAAGAGGAGCAGGGGCTGCTGTCAGCCTGTGTCTCTATAGTAGCTTAGTGTTGTGTTCAGCAGGCCGAGAGAAGAGGAGCATGGGCTGCTGTCTGCCTGTGTCTCTATAGTAGCTTAGTGTTGTGTTCAGCAGGCCGAGAGAAGAGGAGCAGGGGCTGCTGTCTGCCTGTGTCTCTATAGTAGCTTAGTGTTGTGTTCAGCAGACATAGAGAAGAGGAGCAGGGGCTGCTGTCAGCCTGTGTCTCTATAGTAGCTTAGTGTTGTGTTCAGCAGGCATAGAGAAGAGGAGCAGGGGCTGCTGTCAGCCTGTGTCTCTATAGTAGCTTAGTGTTGTGTTCAGCAGGCCGAGAGAAGAGGAGCAGGGGCTGCTGTCAGCCTGTGTCTCTATAGTAGCTTAGTGCTGTGTTCAGCAGGCATAGAGAAGAGGAGCAGGGGCTGCTGTCTGCCTGTGTCTCTATAGTAGCTTAGTGTTGTGTTCAGCAGGCATAGAGAAGAGGAGCAGGGGCTGCTGTCAGCCTGTGTCTCTATAGTAGCTTAGTGTTGTGTTCAGCAGGCATAGAGAAGAGGAGCAGGGGCTGCTGTCAGCCTGTGTCTCTATAGTAGCTTAGTGTTGTGTTCAGCAGGCATAGAGAAGAGTAGCAGGGGCTGCTGTCTGCCTGTGTCTCTATAGTAGCTTAGTGTTGTGTTCAGCAAGCATAGAGAAGAGGAGCAGGGGCTGCTGTCAGCCTGTGTCTCTATAGTAGCTTAGTGTTGTGTTCAGCAGGCATAGAGAAGAGGAGCAGGGGCTGCTGTCAGCCTGTGTCTCTATAGTAGCTTAGTGTTGTGTTCAGCAGGCATAGAGAAGAGGAGCAGGGGCTGCTGTCAGCCTGTGTCTCTATAGTAGCTTAGTGCTGTGTTCAGCAGGCATAGAGAAGAGGAGCAGGGGCTGCTGTCAGCCTGTGTCTCTATAGTAGCTTAGTGTTGTGTTCAGCAGGCATAGAGAAGAGGAGCAGGGGCTGCTGTCAGCCTGTGTCTCTATAGTAGCTTAGTGTTGTGTTCAGCAGGCCGAGAGAAGAGGAGCATGGGCTGCTGTCTGCCTGTGTCTCTATAGTAGCTTAGTGTTGTGTTCAGCAGGCCGAGAGAAGAGGAGCAGGGGCTGCTGTCAGCCTGTGTCTCTATAGTAGCTTAGTGTTGTGTTCAGCAGGCATAGAGAAGAGGAGCAGGGGCTGCTGTCTGCCTGTGTCTCTATAGTAGCTTAGTGTTGTGTTCAGCAGGCATAGAGAAGAGGAGCAGGGGCTGCTGTCTGCCTGTGTCTCTATAGTAGCTTAGTGTTGTGTTCAGCAGGCATAGAGAAGAGGAGCAGGGGCTGCTGTCAGCCTGTGTCTCTATAGTAGCTTAGTGTTGTGTTCAGCAGGCATAGAGAAGAGGAGCAGGGGCTGCTGTCAGCCTGTGTCTCTATAGTAGCTTAGTGTTGTGTTCAGCAGGGATAGAGAAGAGGAGCAGGGGCTGCTGTCAGCCTGTGTCTCTATAGTAGCTTAGTGTTGTGTTCAGCAGGCATAGAGAAGAGAAGCAGGGGCTGCTGTCAGCCTGTGTCTCAGTCAGATGTATTGATGGGTGAACCGGTCTTTATGTGTCTTTAGGTGCTTCAGTTAATTTGTACGGCCTGAGCACACACACACACACACACACACATGGACTCAAGCCCCCTTACATCCCATTAGCACCTTAGTAAGTCAACCTTAAACTTTCTAAGGTCAGGATGACTTTGTAGATGTAATTACTGTATGGAGGCAGTTGGCTAGGTGATGCAAGACAAACACACACACACACACTCTCTAGGTCATACAATATTTCTGGCTTTACATTTCTTCCCCCTTCGTTCATTAGCATATCAATTCAAATAAGTCAAAAAACCTTTAAATTCATTATTTATATATATTGATTCTTGACTAACTTATAAATGCCTCATGAGTTTAGTTCAACTGTTGTACCTCATCAGAACCCAAAATATAAGCTTGTTTTACTCCTTTGTTTGTAAACAAACACTGTATAGCCTCAAAACTATATTTTTGATATCATGTGGGGTCAGTCCTTGCATCCATAGCTTTTTCTTTTAATTTGACAGTGGTTCCATTGCTCCAGCCCCATCCCTCAGCTGTTTACCAAAACAGTGGCTGGATCAACATTTTGTTATTGTTTGAACTGCAGGTTTGGCCTTTAAAGGACATGCACTATTAGTCATTCTGTTTTCCAATCAACTCTCTAGCCTCTTCCAAGCTTTTTTCTAGCCGAGTGATCAACAACATCATGGAGATGAGACAATCAACTTTAACCACAACCAATTTGAAATCTCTCTTCCTCCCCCTCATCTGACTCATATAAAGGGACATCGGAAATACCACACAGATGCTGGTAGATGTGATTTGAATAATTATAAATCATGTTAACTTTCCTTGCAGAGTGATCCATTGTGATCCATTGTGAAGTGACCCATAGTGATCTGTTCAGGGTTAAGAAGGGTTGTAGTGGTCAACCTCTGACTGTGGTTCTCTCTCAGGTCCTACCCCATGGCAGGGAACCAATGATAAGGGTCAGTGAAAAGGTCTCTCCCTCCATTTGTTTCTATGTAATGAGAAATGTAATTGTTGAATGTGTCTGTGTAATAATTGAAACCAGTATCAATGTGATGTTGACTGATTCGTTGCAGTTAGACTAGGTATTGGTACACTATGTAGCAGATGAACGGGTAGGTGGTGTTTGCTCTCAATGCCGCTAAGTCTATGGTTAGCTGTACTATAAGAGATGAGCAGAAGGAAGGTCTGCACCAAGGCTGTTAGTGGCAGGTAGCTGGTGTGTAAGAATAAGCTGTACCATAGCACACTAATTGGATGTAACCAAGGCAGTTTGGCAGCTGTGGACTACCTGTAAACAGAGTGAAGCAGTGTTAGCCTTTATAGAAGCATTCAGCCTTTCCATTAGACCCAATTCTGACAAATGAACAAGTCACAGTTAGTATGACTGTGCTTCCACATGTCTCTTTTTTCCACACTTACACAGAGGCCTGAAAGCAGTGTTCTTGCTCGAAATGCACTGCCAGTTGTCGACCACATGTGGATACTAGCTGCCTTTAACCATACTAGCACACCCAGTAAAACAGAGTCCTGACCTTCACTGCAGGTGAGAAGAGTGAGGAAGGGTGAGCAGCTGACATTTTACAATGTTAGTCATTTAGCAGACTCTTATTCAGAGTGACTTACATTAGTGCAGCTTCACCTCTCTGTGTGTCATTCTCATCCTTCTGGTCCATTTAAAGGCTGTGATGGGAAGCTGAACTTGTTGTTGTACCCCCCATCATCTTATGACCGGTGTTTTTCCTTCAACAGGAAACATGTTATGTGAGGTGTGGCTTTATGGAGGATTTAACTGAATTAGAGGCTTGCACATACACATAAACACACACAGAAAATGAAATGCTGTGATTTATTCTTGTTGTTTGTTGAATAGTATCTGGGATGTATCAGTGGTTATACAGATGAATACAACAATGCACATTTCACATCTTCCGTTAGGTTAAGCGTGAAAACAGTTGGTTATCATTGTTGTAACAATCACATGTAGGATATAATTGTTCATTCTGCATGACCTGGAATGGTGTCCAGAGACTTTTACTGTTTCCTTAAACAGGGAGTTAATAATTTGTCAGACATAATACTGTTCAGCAAATATTTCAGGATTTTAGAAGATTGTCAGTTCTCAAAGAGAGAGACCATTTTCTGCCGAATCAGGATTTTAAAAAGATGAAAGACGATAAAGGATGAGAGAGAGAGGAGGGGGGGGGGGGGTAAGAGGGAGGGGGAGGTTGGTAGGGAGGGAGAGAAAGAGGGAGGAGGAGAGAAAGGATGAGTCAAAGTGGTCAATATCTCCACTGTCCAATTTCTCCATCAGATTGTATGTGCCCATTTCATATGAAGCTGGCCTCAACACCTCCCTTGTAAACCATGTATTATTTGAGATACAATTACCATGCATGTAACAATACAGTACGGCCAGAAACCCTAGCTTTTATAGAGCCCCCTCCCTTCATTCTCAGAAGTGGGACAGCCCCCCCATCCCACCCCATCCCTCTAGAGAATCTAATTCAACTAAACTAGTTTCTATCTGCTCTAAATGACTTCAGAGCTCAACACATTCATTAAGCCTGCATGCCCTCCAGTCTTGACTGTCACAAATACACTCCTTTCCCATTACATGGGAAACATACAGTACATGTATTTATTAAATGACTTACTAAATGGTTATCTTTGTTGTCTCTCTTTGTGTCTGTCTTTTATGCTCTGAATAATGTTTCTGGTCTGGAGCCATTGAGAGAGGAGAGGTTATACGCTTAGAAAATATGGGGGCTGCCTAGAACCAAAAGGAGTTCTCCAGCTGTCCCTTTAGAATAACCTTTTTGGTTCAAGGTAGAACCCTATTAGATTTAAGGTATAACCCTATTAGGTTCCAGGTATAACCATTTTAGGTTCTAAGGTAGAACCCCTTTTGGTTCCTGTAGAATCTCACCCAACATATTAAACTCAATGAATTAATCTTTTAAACCCCCTAGAGTTGATGTCCACGCCCCCGTGGAAATATAATTAGCATATTTTTTTAAAAAAATCCCTAAAAAAATCTGTCAGTTTCAACTAGATATATCTGTTTGGGCTAGAGATATGTGTTTGGACTAGATATATGTTTGGACTAGAGATATGTGTTTGGACTAGATATATCTGTTTGGACTAGATATATCTGTTTGTACTAGAGATATGTGTTTGGACTAGATATATGTTTGGACTAGAGATATGTGTTTGGACTAGATATATCTGTTTGGACTAGATATATCTGTTTGGACTAGAGATATGTGTTTGGATTAGAGATATGTGTTTGGACTAGATATATCTGTTTGGACTAGAGATATGTGTTTGGACTAGAGATATGTGTTTGGACTAGAGATATGTGTTTGGACTAGAGATATGTGTTTGGACTAGAGATATCTGTTTGGATGCATTTCAATCCATCACATATGCCATTGTCACATTTCCACCTCTGCGAGGTCAGAGCTTTAGCTGTGTTTGTCAGACCATGAGACAGATCCTTTTGAAGTGTTAAGTTCCATAGCTGTTAATATTGTGTTAATTGACAAGTTGAATCAAGTGAGCTACTGTTGAAGTTTCTAATTCACTGTATCATAATTCAGTGAGTCAGAAGTTTACATACACTAAGTTGACTGTGCCTTTAAACAGCTTGGAAAATTCCAGAAAATGATGTCATGGCTTTAGAAGCTTCTGCTAATTTACATCATTTGAGTCAATTGGAGGTGTACCTGTGGTTGTATTTCAAGGCCTACCTTCAAACTTTGATTAACATCATGGGAAAATCAAAATAAATCAGCCAAGACCTCAGAAAATAAATTGTAGACCTTCACAAGTCTGGTTCATCCTTGGGGGCAATTTCCAAACACCTGAAGGTACCACGCTCATCTGTACAAACAATAGTACTCAAGTATAAACACCATGGGACCACGCAGCCGTCATACCACTCAGGAATGAGACGCGTTCTGTCTCCTAGAGATGAACGTTCCTCTGGTGTGAAAAGTGCAACTCAATCTCAGAACAACAGCAAAGGACCCTGTGAAGATGCTGAAGGAAACAGGTACAAAAGTATCTATATCCACAGTAAAATGAGTCCTATATCGACATAACCTGAAAGGCTGCTCAGCAAGGAAGAAGCCACTGCTCCAAAACTACCATAACAAAGCCAGACTGCGGTTTACAACTGCACATGGGGACAAAGATTGTGCTTTTTGGAGAAATGTCCTCTGGTCTGATGAAACAAAAATAGAACTGTTTGGCCATAATGACCATCGTTATGTTTGGAGGAAAAAGGGGGAGGCTTGCAAGCCGAAGAACACCATCTCAACCGTGAAGCACATGGGTGGCAGCATCATGTTGAGGGGATGCTTTGCTGCAGAAGGGACTGGTGCACTTCACAAAATAGATGGCATCATGAGGGAGGGAAAATTATGTGGATCTATTGAAGAAACATCTTAAGACATCAGTCAAGAAGTTAAAGTTTGGTCGCAAATGGATCTTCCAAATGGACAGTGACCCCAAGCATACTTCCAAAGTTGTGGCAAAATGGCTTAAGGACAACACAAAGCCCTGACCTCAATCCCATAGAAAATGTGTGGGCATAACTGAAAAAGTGTGTGCGAGCAAGGAGGCCTACAAACCTGACTCAGTTACACCAGCTCTGTCAGGAGGAATGGGCCAAAATTCACCCAATGTATTGTGGGAAGCTTGTGGAAGGCTACCCAAAATGTTTGATCCAAGTTAAACAATTTAAAGGCAATGCTACCAAATACTAATTGAGTGAAATGTAAACTTCTGACCCACTGGGAACGTGATGAAAGAAATAAAAGCTGAAATAAATCATTCTCTCAACTGTTATTCTGACATTTCACATTCTTAAAATAAAGTGGTGCCCTAACTGACCTAAGACAGGGAATTTTTACTAGGATTACATTTCAAGAATTGTGAAAGACTGAGTTTAAATGAATTTGGCTAAGGTGTATGTAAACTTCCTACTTCAACTGTACGTCTGGAACAGCTGACTGATTTAGTCAACCGTTCTCATTTGACCCAAGGCAATACAAGTCTTCCACAAGACACATTCGCTGGTCGTTCTCTTTTATGATATGTAACAGCATAACACAACACATTAGATAAACTGGAATGACACTCTTACTCACAGTTACACAAAAAGGAGCTGTGCGAAAACCAGCACTGTGCTCTAACCACACCATAAAATATTCTAATGGGCTCCCTCCCCTAAATTTGAATTATCACTAAAGGTGCAAAGAACACTTTTGTGAACTGTGAAGAACCATTGAAGAGCTTTGTGTTCTTTGATTCATTATGGTCACCCTTCCCAAAGAACCCTTGAGCAACCCTCATTTTTGTTGTGTGTAGCCATCACCTGAACACAGACCGGCACCTTGAGCTGAACCTAGCCTTTTAATCTAACTTGTTGTTGAGGCCACCAACCCAATAAACCAATTCACCTGGAACGCTGAGCGTTTAAACTACTGATCAATGAGGGGATTTTCTCTGTGCCTGCCTGCTGCAGATGGAGGTAGAGTTAGAGTTCACACTGCAACCATAGCAACAGGACATGATGTAAGAAATGAGGACACCAGAGTCTCTAGTGGACGACATTTCCATTTTCCTAAATTTCTTCTCAACCAGGAGTAGAAAGAAATTATTTAAGAAGAGGGAAAAGACGAGGTTAGAAGGAAGTTCATGATCAGGATGCTAGATTTGATGCTTGGTTTGATGCTGGTTTGAATTATTTCCGTATTATTAGTAGATCTCTCTCTTTACTCCTGCTAGTTATTTGTGCTACAGTGTTAGGAGTGTGTTTCCCTAGCGTGCCTCTGACTCTCTCTCTCTCCCCCCCTTCACAATGGCTGCATGCGCCAGGGATACCCACCTGGCAGACGGGGGGAGATGAGGAGGAGACGGGGAGAGAGAGGGAGACAGGGAGACAGAGGGGAGCTACAGAGGGAGACGGAGGGGAGAGATAGAGGAGGTTGGAGGGGAGAGACAGAGGAAGTTGGAGGGGAGAGACAGATGAAGTTAGAGGGGAGAGACAGAGGGAGACGTGGGGAGAGAGAGTGGGAGACGGGGGGAGACAGAGGGAGACGGGGGGAGAGACAGAGGAAGACAGGGGGGAGAGACAGAGGGAGAGGAGGGGGAGACACAGATGGAGACGGGGGGGAGACACAGAGGGATATGAGGGGGAGACAGAGGGAGACGGGGGGCGAGAGACAGAGGGAGACGAGGGGAGACAGAGGGAGACGGGGGGGGGGGAGACAGAGGGAGACGGGGGGAAGAGACAGAGGGAGACGAGGGGAGACAGAGGGAGACGGGGGGAGACAGAGGGAGACACAGAGGGAGACGGGGGGGGGAGACAGATGGAGACGGGGGGGGGGGAGACAGATGGAGACGGGGGGGGAGACAGAGGGAGACGGGGGGGGGCAGAGGGAGACGGGGGGGAGAGACAGAGGGAGACGGGGGGGGGAGAGACAGAGGGAGACGGGGGGGAGAGACAGAGGGAGACGGGGGGGAGAGACAGAGGGAGACGGGGGGGAGAGACAGAGGGAGACGGGGGGGAGAGACAGAGGGAGAGGAGGGGGAGACAGAGGGAGACGGGGGAGACACAGAGTGAGACGGGGGGGAGAGGCAGAGTGAGACGGGGGGAGACACAGAGTGAGACGGGGGGAGACACAGAGGGAGAGGAGGGGGATACACAGAGGGAGAGGAGGGGGATACACAGAGGGAGAGGAGGGGGATACACAGAGGGAGAGGAGGGGAGAGACAGAGGAAGAGGAGGGGGAGACAGAGGGAGACGGAGGAGACAGAGGGAGACGTGGGTGAGAGACAGAGGGAGACGGGGGGGAAGAGACAGAGGGAGACGGGGGGGATAGACAGAGGGAGACGTGGGGGGAGATAGATGGAGACGGGGGGGAGAGACAGAGGGAGAGGGAGGGGAGAGACATAGGGAGACGGGGGGAGAGACAGAGGGAGACGGGGAGGAGAGACAGATGGAGACGGGGGGGGCAGAGGGAGACGGGGGGGAGAGACAGAGGGAGAGGAGGGGGAGACCGATGGAGACAGGGGAGACAGAGGGAGACGGGGGAGACGGGGGGAGAGACAGAGGGAGACGGGGGGAGACGCAGAGGGAGATGGAGGAGACAGAGGGAGATGGGGGGAGACACAGAGGGAGATGAGGGGGATACACACAGGGAGACGGGGGGAGAGACAGAGGGAGACGAGGGGGAGACACAGAGGGAGATGGGGGGGAGACACAGAGGGAGACGTGGGGGGAGACACGGGGGGAGACGGGGGGGAGACGGGGGAGACACAGAGGGAGACGGGGGGGGGAGACAGATGGAGACGGGGGGGGGGGAGACAGATGGAGACGGGGGGGGAGACAGAGGGAGACGGGGGGGGGCAGAGGGAGACGGGGGGGAGAGACAGAGGGAGACGGGGGGGAGAGACAGAGGGAGACGGGGGGGAGAGACAGAGGGAGACGGGGGGGAGAGACAGAGGGAGACGGGGGGGAGAGACAGAGGGAGACGGGGGAGACACAGAGTGAGACGGGGGGGAGAGGCAGAGTGAGACGGGGGGAGACACAGAGTGAGACGGGGGGAGACACAGAGGGAGAGGAGGGGGATACACAGAGGGAGAGGAGGGGGATACACAGAGGGAGAGGAGGGGGATACACAGAGGGAGAGGAGGGGAGAGACAGAGGAAGAGGAGGGGGAGACAGAGGGAGACGGAGGAGACAGAGGGAGACGTGGGTGAGAGACAGAGGGAGACGGGGGGGGAAGAGACAGAGGGAGACGGGGGGGATAGACAGAGGGAGACGTGGGGGGAGATAGATGGAGACGGGGGGGAGAGACAGAGGGAGAGGGAGGGGAGAGACATAGGGAGACGGGGGGAGAGACAGAGGGAGACGGGGAGGAGAGACAGATGGAGACGGGGGGGGCAGAGGGAGACGGGGGGGAGAGACAGAGGGAGAGGAGGGGGAGACCGATGGAGACAGGGGAGACAGAGGGAGACGGGGGAGACGGGGGGAGAGACAGAGGGAGACGGGGGGAGACGCAGAGGGAGATGGAGGAGACAGAGGGAGATGGGGGGAGACACAGAGGGAGATGAGGGGGATACACACAGGGAGACGGGGGGAGAGACAGAGGGAGACGAGGGGGAGACACAGAGGGAGATGGGGGGGAGACACAGAGGGAGACGTGGGGGGAGACACGGGGGGAGACGGGGGGGAGACGGGGGAGACACAGAGGGAGACGGGGGGAGACACATAGGGAGACGGGGGAGACACAGAGGGAGACGGGGGGAGACACATAGGGAGACAGGGGGAGACACATAGGGAGACGGGGGGGAGAGACAGAGGGAGACGGGGGGGAGAGACAGAGGGAGACGGGGGGGAGAGACAGAGGGAGACGGGGGGGAGAGACAGAGGGAGACGGGGGGGAGAGACAGAGGGAGACGGGGGGGGGAGAGACAGAGCGAGACGGGGGGGAGAGACAGAGGGAGACGGGGGGGAGGAGACACAGAGGGAGACGGGGGGAGAGACAGAGGGAGACGGGGGGGAGAGACAGAGGGAGACGGGGGGGAGAGACAGAGGGAGACAAGGGGGAGAGACAGAGGGAGAGGAGGGGGAGACAGAGGGAGACGGGGGAGACAGAGGGAGACGGGGGAGACACAGAGTGAGACGGGGGGGAGAGGCAGAGTGAGACGGGGGGAGACACAGAGTGAGACGGGGGAGATACAGAGTGAGACGGGGTGAGACACAGAGGGAGCTGGGGGGACACACAGAGGGAGAGGAGGGGGATACACAGAGGGAGACACACAGAGGGAGACGGGGGAGAGACATAGGGAGATGAGGGGAGAGACATAGGAAGAGGAGGGGGAGACAGAGGGAGACGGAGGAGACAGAGGGAGACGGAGGAGACAGAGGGAGACGTGGGGGAGAGACAGAGGGAGACGGGGGGGAGAGACAGAGGGAGACGGGGGGGGAGACAGAGGGAGACGGGGGGGAGACAGAGGGAGACGGGGGGGGGAGACAGAGGGAGACGGGGGGGGAGACAGATGGAGACGGGGGGGAGAGACAGAGGGATAGGGGGGGGAGAGACAGAGGGAGAGGAGGGGGAGACCGATGGAGACAGGGGAGACATAGGGAGACGGGGGAGACGGGGGGGAGAAACAGAGGGAGACGGGGGGAGACGCAGAGGGAGATGAGGGGGATACACACAGGGAGACGGGGGGAGAGACAGAGGGAGACGAGGGGGGGACACAGAGGGAGACGGGGGGGAGACACAGAGGGAGACGGGGGGGAGACGGGGAAGACGGGGAAGACGGGGGGAGACAGAGGGAGACGGGGGGAGACACATAGTGAGACGGGAGGGAGACGGGGGGAGACAGAGGGATACGAGGGGGAGAGACAGAGGGAGACGGGGGGAGAGACAGAGGGAGACGGGGGGAGAGACAGAGGGAGATGGGGGGAGACGCAGAGGGAGATGGGGACACAGAGGGAGATGGGGGGAGACAGAGGGAGATGAGGGGGAGACACAGAGGGAGACAGGGGGAGAGACATAGGGAGACGGGGTGGAGTCAGAGGGAGACGGGGTGGAGACAGAGGGAGACGGGGTGGAGACAGAGGGAGACGGGGGGAGACACCTACCTAATCAAAACAGAGACACAGAAAGCCTCCGCCTTCACTATGGTGCATCACTAAAACAATATAGAAATACACTAAAGAAGGAACAGCACAGAAGAAATCAGCTCAATGTAATTGAATAATCCATAGAGTCTATCCAAAACTGAGATGCATTGATAAACCACTTCTCCAATCCTTTTGGCTCTATAACAAGGAACAAACAGCAAAAACATATACATGATCAAATACAAATCTTAGAATCAACTATTAAAGAATACCAGAACCCACTGGATCCTCCAATTACCTTGAATGAACTACAGGACAAAATACAAACCCTCCAACCCAAAAAGGTCTGTGGGGTTGATGGTATCCTAAATCAAATTATAAAATATACAGACCACAAATTCCAATTGGCTATACTAAAACTCAACAAAACAAAACTTAACATCATCCTCAGCTCTGGCATATTGCCCAATATGTGGAACCAAGGACTGATCACCCCAACACACAAAAGTGGAGACAAATTTGACCACAATAACTCAAATCAAACTTTGTCACAAGCGGTGAATAGAACAAGTGTAGACCGTGAAATGCTTACTTACAAGCCCTTAACCAACAGTGTAGACCTTACCGTGAAATGCTTACTTACAAGCGCTTAACCAACAGTGTAGACCTTACCGTGAAATGCTTACTTACAAGCGCTTAACCAACAGTGTAGACCTTACCGTGAAATGCTTACTTACAAGCCCTTAACCAACAGTGTAGACCTTACCGTGAAATGCTTACTTACAAGCCCTTAACCAACAGTGTAGACCTTACCGTGAAATGCTTACTTACAAGCCCTTAACCAACAGTGTAGACCTTACCGTGAAATGCTTACTTACAAGCCCTTAACCAACAGTGTAGACCTTACCGTGAAATGCTTACTTACAAGCCCTTAACCAACAGTGTAGACCTTACCGTGAAATGCTTACTTACAAGCTCTTAACCAACAGTGCAGTTCAAGAAGAGTTAAGAGGGGGAAAAGGTTTTGTCGTGCCCTCTTCACAACTGTCTTGGTGTGTTTGGACCATGATAGTTTGTTGGTGATGTGGACAACAAGGAACTTGAAACTCTCAACCCGCTCTACTACAGCCCTCTCGATGTTAATGGGGGCCTGTTCGGCCCGCCTTTTCCTGTAGTCCACGATCAGCTCCTTTGTCTTGCTCACATTGAGGGAGAGGTTGTTGTCCTGTCACCACACTGGCAGTTCTCTGACCTCCTCCCTATAGGCTGTCTCTTTCAGGCCTACCACTGTTGTGTCATCAGCAAACTTAATTATGGTGTTGGAGTCGTGTTTGACCAAGCAGTCATGGGTGAACAGAAAGTACAGGAGGGGACTAAGCACACACCCCTGAGGGGCCCCCGTGTTGAGGATCAGCGTGGCGGATGTGTTGTTACCTACCCTTATCACCTGGGGGCGGCCCGTCAGGAAGTCCAGGATCCAGTTGCAGAGGGAGGTGTTTAGTCCCAGGGTCCTTAGCGTAGTGATGAGCTTTGTGGGCACTATGGTGTTGAACGCTGAGCTGTA
This sequence comes from Oncorhynchus mykiss, assembly GCF_057628025.1. Taxonomy (NCBI): domain Eukaryota; kingdom Metazoa; phylum Chordata; class Actinopteri; order Salmoniformes; family Salmonidae; genus Oncorhynchus; species Oncorhynchus mykiss. Next base: position 36,288,323 of record NC_143044.1, on the reverse strand, counting down.
GTCAATGAACAGCATTTTCTCCTAGGTGTTCCTTTTGTCCTGGTGGGAAAGGGCAGTGTGGAGTACGATTAAGATTGCGTCATATGTGGATCTGTTGGTGCGGTATGCGAATTAGAGTGGGTCTAGGGTATCCGTGATGATGGTGTTGATGTGAGCCATTACCAGCCTTCCAAAGCACTTCATGGCTACTGATGTGAGTGCTATGAGGTGGTAATCATTTAGGCAGGTTACCTTTGCTTCCTTGGGCACAGGGACTATGGTGGTCTGCTTGAAACATGTAGGTATTACAGACTCAGTCAGGGAGAGGTTGAAAATCCTCTGCATTGTCATTAACAGCAGACTTGTAAATATCCTCAGTGAAAACAATATACTGAGCAAATGTCAAATTGGCTTTTTACCAAATTACTGTACGACAGACCACCACCCTGCACACCCTAATTGACAAAACAAACAAAGAAACAAAGCCAAAGTCTTCTCATGCTTTGTTGATTTCAAAAAAGCTTGCGACTCAATTTGGCACTAGGGCCTGCTATACAAATTGATGGAAAGTGGTGTTGGGGAAAAACATGCAACATTATAAAATCCATGTACACAAACAAGTGTGCGGTTAAAATTGGCTAAAAACACACATTTCTTTCCACAGGGCCGGGGGGTGAGACAGGGATGCAGCTTAAGCCCCACTCTCTTCAACATATATATCAATTAATTATATACAGTGCCTTGCGAAAGTATTCGGTCCCCTTGAACTTTGCGACCTTTTGCCACATTTCAGGCTTCAAACATAAAGATATAAAACTGTATTTTTTTGTGAAGAATCAACAACAAGTGGGACACAATCATGAAGTGGAACGACATTTATTGGATATTTCAAACTTTTTTAACAAATCAAAAACTGAAAAATTGGGCGTGCAAAATGATTCAGCCCCTTTACTTTCAGTGCAGCAAACTCTCTCCAGAAGTTCAGTGAGGATCTCTGAATGATCCAATGTTGACCTAAATGATTAATGATGATAAATACAATCCACCTGTGTGTAATCAAGTCTCCGTATAAATGCACCTGCACTGTGATAGTCTCAGAGGTCCGTTAAAAGCGCAGAGAGCATCATGAAGAACAAGGAACACACCAGGCAGGTCCGAGATACTGTTGTGAAGAAGTTTAAAGCAGGATTTGGATACAAAAAGATTTCCCAAGCTTTAAACATTCCAAGGAGCGCTGTGCAAGCGATAATATTGAAATGGAAGGAGTATCAGACCACTGCAAATCTACCAAGACCTGGCCGTCCCTCTAAACTTTCAGCTCATACAGCGCATACAAGGAGATGCAGCCAAGAGGCCCATGATCACTCTGGATGAACTGCAGAGATCTACAGCTGAGGTGGGAGACTCTGTCCATAGGACAACAATCAGTCGTGTATTGCACAAATCTGGCCTTTATGGAAGAGTGGCAAGAAGAAAGCCATTTCTTAAAGATATCCATAAAAAATGTTGGTTAAAGTTTGCCACAAGCCACCTGTGAGACACACCAAACATGTGGAAGAAGGTGCTCTGGTCAGATGAAACCAAAATTGAACATTTTGGCAACAATGCAAAACGTTATGTTTGGCGTAAAAGCAACACAGCTCATCACCCTGAACACTGTCAAACATGGTGGTGGCAGCATCATGGTTTGGGCCTGCTTTTCTTCAGCAGGGACAGGGAAGATGGTTAAAATTGATGGGAAGATGGATGGAGCCAAATACAGGACCATTCTGGAAGAAAACCTGATGGAGTCTGCAAAAGACCTGAGACTGGGACAGAGATTTGTCTTCCAACAAGACAATGATCCAAAACATAAAGCAAAATGTACAATGGAATGGTTCAAAAATAAACATATCCAGGTGTTAGAATGGCCAAGTCAAAGTCCAGACCTGAATCCAATCGAGAATCTGTGGAAAGAACTGAAAACTGCTGTTCACAAATGCTCTCCATCCAACCTCACTGAGCTCGAGCTGTTTTGCAAGGAGGAATGGGAAAAAATGTCAGTCTCTCGATGTGCAAAACTGATAGAGACATACCCCAAGCGACTTACAGCTGTAATCGCAGCAAAAGGTGGTGCTACAAAGTATTAACTTAAGGGGGCTGAATAATTTTGCACGCCCAATTTTTCAGTTTTTGATTTGTTAAAAAAAGTTTGAAATATCCAATAAATGTCGTTCCACTTCATGATTGTGTCCCACTTGTTGTTGATTCTTCACAAAAAATTACAGTTTTATATCTTTATGTTTGAAGCCTGAAATGTGGCAAAAGGTCGCAAAGTTCAAGGGGGCCGAATACTTTCGCAAGGCACTGTATATCAATGAATAGAACAGTCTACAGCACCCGGCCTCACCCTACTAGAATCTGAAGTCAAATGTCTACGGTTTGCTGATGATCTGGTGGTTCTGTCCCTAACCAAGGAGGGCCTACAGCATCACCTAAATCTTCTTCATAGATTCTGTCAGACTTGGGCCCTGACAGTAAATCTCAGTAATACAAAAAAAATGGTGTTCCAAAAAAGGTCCAGTTCCCAGGACCACAAATACAAATTCCATCTTGACACCGTTGCCCTAGAGCACACAAAAACTATACATACCTCGGCCAACGCCACAGGTAACTTCCACAAAGCTGTGAATGATCTGAGAGTCAAGACAAGAAGGGCCATCAAAAGGAACATAAAATGTGATTATACCAATTAGTATCTGGCTAAAAATACTTGAATCAGTCATAGAGCCCATTGCCCTTTATGGTTGTGAGGTATGGGGTCCTCTCACCAACCAAAAATTCACAAAATGGGACAAACACCAAATTGAGACTCTGCATGGAGAATTCTGCAAAAATATCCTCTGTGTGTACAACGTAAAACACCAAATAATGCATGCAGAGCAAAATTAGGCCGATACCCACTAATTATTAAAATCCAGAATACGTTAAATTCTACAACCACCTGAAAGGAAGTGATTCCCAAACCTTCCATAACAAAGCCATCACCTACAGAGAAATTAACCTGGAGGAGAGACCCCTAAGAAAGCTGGTCCTGGGGCTCTGTACACAAACAGACCCCTCATAGCCCAGGACAGCAACACAATTAGACCCAACCAAATCATGAGAAAACAAAATAATAATTACTTGAGATTTTGGAAAGAATTTACAACAGAGAGTACACAGTGGTAGAATACCTGACCTGTCACGATCGTTATAATGAATGTCAGATCAAGGTGCAGTGTATGTTGAGTTCCACATTTTTATGATAAAGTGAAACGAAGACAAAAAACAAATAAACAATAAACTAACAACAAACCACGACTACAGAGATGCTACGTGCACTAACTCAAAACAATATCCCATAACACACAGGTGGAAAACATGCTACTTAAGTATGATCCCCAATTAGAGACAACGATAGCTAGCTGCCTCTAATTGGGAATCATACTCAAACACCAACATAGAAAAACAAACTAGAACCCCACATAGAAAATATAAACTAGACTAAACCCCTAGTCATGCCCTGACCTACTCTACCATAGAAAATAAAGGCTTTCTATGGTCAGGACGTGACATGACCACTGTGACTGATCCAAACTTAAGGAGAGCTTTAACTATGTACAGACTCAGTGAGCGTAGCCTTGCTATTGAGAAAGGCTGCCGAAGGCAGACCTGTCTCTCAAGGGAAGACAGGCTATGTGCACACTGCCCACAAAATGAGGTGGAAACTGAGCTGCACTTCCTAAACTCCTGCCAAATGTATGACCATATTAGAGACACCTATTTCCCTCAGATTACACCGATCCACAAAGAATTCGAAAACAAACCCAATGTTGATAAACTCCCATATCTACTGGGTGAAATACCACAGTGTGCCATCACAGCAGCAAGATTTGTGACCTGTTGCCACAAGAAAAGGGCAACCAGTGAAGAATAAAACACCATTGTAAATACAACCCATCTGTATGTTTATTTATTTCAACTTTTGTACTTTAACTATTTGCACATCGTTACTACACTGCATATACATTTAATATGACATTTAACATGTCTTTATTCTTTTGGAACTTCTGTACATTTTTCTTGTTTATTTCATTTTTGTATGTTATCTACTTCACTTGCTTAGGCAATGTAAACATATGTTTTCCATGCCAATAAGGCCCTTACATTAATTTGAAATTGAATTGAGAGAGAGAGAGAGGGAGAGAGAGGGATAAGGAGGGAGTAGAGAGATACACCAAGAGAGAGAGAGAGAGAGAAAGAGAGAGAGAGAAAGAGAGAGAGAAAGAGAGAGAGAGAGGGAGAGAGAGAGAAAGAGAGAGAGAAAGATAGAGAGAGTGAGGGAGTAAAGGAGGGAAGCTGCATGCCTTGCAGAACGGTTGCGCCTCACTGCCTTTTGGTTGATTAGAAGGAGTGTAGCTGAGCTCTCTCCTGAGCTCTCTCTCAAGGCTAATGCTGTCACTGTTTTCAACCAGCCCTATAGTCTTTGGCTCTTGGCCTCACTGGGTGGACACTGTCTGTTGATAGATTTGCAATGCAGATTGTATAGATAGATTATACTGTATTAGAGGAGGTGGCTGAGCTCTCTCCCAGGCTGTAGTTCTCCCCTGAGCTCTCCAGCATAATGATGTCACTGTCTCAACCAGACCTATAGTCTCTGGCTCCTGGCCCAGAATGACCTTATGGCTGTGTACCAAATGGCACCCTATTCCCTATGTCATGCACTACTTTTGACCAGAACCCTATAGGCACTGGTCAGAAGTAGTCCACTATATAGGGGATAGAGTGTCATTTGGGCCACATCTTTTTCCTCCGCTGTCTCATTAATACAGGGGTGTCAGTCAGTTCAGTTCACCTGCCAAACAGACAAAAAAGGTATAGGGAACATCAACTGAAGCAAATCAGACCTGGCACTTTAATGACAGATTGCTCTCCACCATCGCCAGTTCACCCCACAAGACTGACTGACTAACCAATCACAAAGCTCTAGAGCAGTGTGCCTTGTGTTTCCACAGTAACTGGCCAACTCAGGACCCCACAAGACTGACTGACTAAGCAATCACAAAGCTCTAGAGCAGTGTGCCTTGTGTTTCCACAGTAACTGGCCAACTCAGGACCTCACAAGACTGACTGACTAACCAATCACAAAGCTCTAGAGCAGTGTGCCTTGTGTTTCCACAGTAACTGGCCAACTCAGGACCTCACAAGACTGACTGACTAACCAATCACAAAGCTCTAGAGCAGTGTGCCTTGTGTTTCCACAGTAACTGGCCAACTCAGGACCTCACAAGACTGACTGACTAACCAATCACAAAGCTCTAGAGCAGTGTGCCTTGTGTTTCCACAGTAACTGGCCAACTCAGGACCCCACAAGACTGACTGACTAACCAATCACAAAGCTCTAGAGCAGTGTGCCTTGTGTTTCCACAGTAACTGGCCAACTCAGGACCTCACAAGACTGACTGACTAACCAATCACAAAGCTCTAGAGCAGTGTGCCTTGTGTTTCCACAGTAACTGGCCAACTCAGGACCTCACAAGACTGACTGACTAACCAATCACAAAGCTCTAGAGCAGTGTGCCTTGTGTTTCCACAGTAACTGGCCAACTCAGGACCTCACAAGACTGACTGACTAACCAATCACAAAGCTCTAGAGCAGTGTGCCTTGTGTTTCCACAGTAACTGGCCAACTCAGGACCCCACAAGACTGACTGACTAACCAATCACAAAGCTCTAGAGCAGTGTGCCTTGTGTTTCCACAGTAACTGGCCAACTCAGGACCTCACAAGACTGACTGACTAACCAATCACAAAGCTCTAGAGCAGTGTGCCTTGTGTTTCCACAGTAACTGGCCAACTCAGGACCTCACAAGACTGACTGACTAACCAATCACAAAGCTCTAGCTCTAGAGCAGTGTGCCTTGTGTTTCCACAGTAACTGGCCAACTCAGGACCTCACAAGACTGACTGACTAACCAATCACAAAGCTCTAGAGCAGTGTGCCTTGTGTTTCCACAGTAACTGGCCAACTCAGGACCTCACAAGAAAATGTCCACTTTAAGAAAATATATTGGAGGGTTTGGGTGTTTGTGTACATGAACAATATGAGTACACAGTCTTCTTGTATAAACTGTAGTCTAAAGTGTTGGTTAATTAGTCACAGAGGGGCCTCACCTGGGCTTTTGAAGTCAGCAAGATAGAGTGGCTATGCCAAACCTCTGGATTAGGGCGATATATCGTGAATACCGGTATACCAGTGTGGATCCACATACTGTTGTGAATTTTTATAAAACCTGCTATGACAATATTTTGATACAGTGCTAAATTAAATGAACATTTCGACAAATTTGATTACTTCTCAGTCAGTTTTGTCCAATTTGGGTTGAGTTTTAAACCATCAGTATGGATAAAGCCGATTCAAACCACTTCTAATTCCTTTGTTGCCATCCAAGGTTCATGCATTATTCATAAACCCTATTTAGAACTTTCATTGTTCAAAACATTAAATACCGTCAAATACGACCATATTGTCAAAAAATTGAAAAATATTGCAATATGATATTTTGGCCATATCGCCCAGCCATTCTCTGGACCAGAGCAGGCTTGACCATGGTTTGCATCAGAGCTGGTGCTGACACTTCTAAGGGCTTTTTTATGCTGCACTGAGTTTATGTGGTTACACATCCACCATACTTACTGGAACCTTGCAGAAAAGGACAATGTGAAAAGGAAATATGCAAGCTAGCACAGTTAGGTCTTGGGTTGGCAAGATAGTTTGAAAATGGTACCAGTATGTTAGACCAGGCCTGGTTACCTCAGAGCAGTGTTGGCCCGTACAGTGTGACAGACCAGACCTGGTTGCCTATTGTGTGTGTAATTGTGTGTGTGTGTGTGTGTGTTTGTGTGTGTGTGTGTGTGTGTGTGTGTGTGTGTGTGTGTGTGTGTGTGTGTGTGTGTGCGCACGGTCGGTGCAGGCATGTTCAATGTGATTGGGGTTTACGGAGGCTGTGCCAGGTCCCTGTATAACCAGATCTATGTGTGTGTGTGTGTGTGTGTGTGTGCGTGTGTGTGTGTGTGTGTGTGTGTGTGTGCGTGCGTGCGTGCGTGTATGCGTGTGTGCGTGTGTGTGTGTGCGTGCGTGCGCACGGTCGGTGCAGGCATGTTCAATGTGATTGGGGTTTACAGAGGCTGTGCCAGGTCCCTGTATAACCAGATCTATGTGTGTGTGTGTGTGTGTGTGTGTGTGTGTGGCTAAAACAGCAGTACCAGTATACCGCTAATACGCTACACTGTAAACAGCCTAGCATGTGCTTGGCTGTGTTTGAAGTCCTTTTTTTTAATTCATAAGAGTTACAAGGGGGCCAACATATGCAATTTGAATGAAAACTTGGTTAATGAACTCCTAATCTCTTCCTTCATGACATCAGCACTTTATTCTCTATTCAGATTATCCTGCTCTTTTTCACAGATTAAAAATAATTAAAGTATCCTGACCTGCTTAAAAGTGTATAGGAGAATCATCAGATTAACACTCAGAGAGTGTGTGTGTGCATGTGTGTGTGCGCTCGCATATTCATGTGACCACGTGGATGTGTCAGATTGACAGACAGATGTACGGACAGACAGTGGTGAATCCTGGAGTTCAGGAACATACTATTGATAGCAGTGTTCATGGCTGTGTGGCGATAGGAAAGAAGGAGGACTCTATATGTTCCCTACCATAAGGCTTTAAAGGTCAATCATCCACTGTAGACTTTACTAAGAGTAGATTGGGGTGCATATGACCCATGAAAGGTGTCAGTGCTCAGGGGGACTTTGGATGAAAAATGATCTCTTTAGCTAACTTCGCCACTTTAACACTGACATGTAGACGTTGTACGGTCTCTCGAGTACATTTCATAAATTCATGACTGTCATGGCAATATGATGTTGTATGTGTGTTACCACCCAATTAACATCGCATTATGGAGGACTCTATGTATTCCGACCTGTAGACTTTGTAGGTCAAGTGCTCCAATCATTCTACAGTAGGATTTTAGACAATAGGCTTTATTGACTGTAGATTGCTCTGGGAGAAAAAGCTGACCAACTCAGATCAATTAGCATAATACAGTGCTGAATTTGTGGATTCAGGAGCGTTCGAGTACCCATAGCTTTAATGGCAGATAAGTCTGTTTTTCTATTCCAAAAGGCACCTGTCTCCTATTTATGGGGGAAAAAATGCATGATTTCACATGTGGAAAATCACATTATTTCACATGTGAAATCATGTGGTTTTGCAACACTTCACATGTGATGATATTTCACTGGTGATGCCCTGCAAACAGAATTGAGACATTAGGATGTCTCCAGAATGCTACACAGTCGCAATGTTTTCAATGTACAAATTTGACACCCTTTGACTGTGTATGTTTATTTATACAGTAACTATGTCCTGAATTGGGATTTTAACTCACAACCTCTTGGTTCAAGGCATTCTGATCTTCCTGATATGCCACCATGTCTGTGTCAATAACTGTTTTCTGTATTCACAACACTTTGGACTTCAAAGTAAATCTCAGCTTTGTTAAAAATACACTGAAGAAAAACTATTATATTTATCATAGTGATTCAGGAGTGACAATAAAACAGAATAATATGCCTCACTAACAGAAACCCTTACAGAAAAACCACATGATTTCACATTGAAAGTCTTCACATGTGTAGTGTCATGTTATCACAATGTTTTACAAGTTATCACATTAACTTCACATACAATCACATGTTATCCCATTAACTTCACATAAGATCACGTTATCCCATTAACTTCACATAAGATCACACGTTATCACATTAACTTCACATCAAGTCAAATAAAAAATGTTTAGTCACATACACAATTGTTAGCAGATGTTAATGCGAGTGTAGCGAAATGCTTGTGCTTCTAGTTCCGACAATGCAGTAATAACCAACGAGTAATCTAACCTAACAATTTCACAACAGCTACCTTATACACACAAGTGTAAAGGGATGAAGAATATGTACATAAAGATATATGAATGAGTGATGGTACCGAACGGCATAGGCACGCTGCAGTAGATGGTATCGAGTACAGTATATACATATGAGATGAGTAATGTAGTGGCATTGTTTAAAGTGGGGCGGTAGTCGTTTAGCTCAGTTACCTTAGCTTTCTTGGGAACAGGAACAATGGTGGCCCTCTTGAAGCATGTGGGAAAAGCAGACTGGGATAAGGATTGATTGAATATGTCCGTAAACACACCAGCCAGCTGGTCTGCGCATGCTCTGAGGACGCGGCTGGGGATGCCGTCTGGGCCTGCAGCCCTGCGAGGGTTAACACGTTTAAATGTTTTACTCACGTCGGCTGCAGTGAAGGAGAGTCCGCAGGTTTTGGTAGCGGGCCGTGTCAGTGGCACTGTATTGTCCTCAAAGCAAGCAAAGAAGTTGTTTAGTCTGTCTGGGAGCAAGACATCCTGGTCCGCGACGGGGCTGTTTTTCTTTTTGTAATCCGTGATTGACTGTAGACCCTGCCACATACCTCTTGTGTCTGAGCCGTTGATATGCGACTCTATTTTGTCTCTATACTGACACTTAACTTCTTAGATTGCCTTGCGGAGGAATAGCTACACTGTTTGTATTCGGTCATGTTTCCGGTCACCTTGCCCTTGTTAAAAGCAGTGGGTCGCGCTTTCAGTTTCGCGTGAATGCTGCCATCAATCCACGGTTTCTGGTTGGGAATGTTTTAATAGTTGCTGTGGGTACGACATCGCCAATGCACTTGCTAATGAACTCGCTCACCGAATCAACGTATTCGTCAATGTTTTTGTTTGACGCAATGCGGAGCATATCCCAATCCACGTGATCGAAGCAGTCTTGAAGCGTGGAATCAGATTGGTCGGACCAGCGTTGAACAGACCTGAGAGTGGGAGCTTCCTGTTTTAGTTTCTGTCTATAGGCTGGAAGCAACAAAATTGAGTCGTGGTCAGCTTTTCCGAAAGGAGGGCAGGGAAGTTCCTTATATGCGTCGCGGAAGTTAGAATAACAACAATCCAGGGTTTTACCAGCCCTGGTAGCACAATCGATATGCTGATAGAATTTTGGGAGTCTTGTTTTCAGATTACCCTTGTTAAATCCCCAGCTACAATGAATGCAGCCTCAGGATATGTGGTTTCCAGTTTACATAGAGTCAAATAAAGTTCTTCAGGGCCATCGATGTGTCTGCTTGGGGGGGAATATATGCGGCTGTAATTATAATCAAAGATATTTCTCTTGGTAGATAATGCGGTCGACATTTGATTGTGAGGAATTCTAAGTCAGGTGAACAGAAGGAGTTCCTGTATGTTGTTATGATCGCACCACGTCTAGTTAATCATAAGGCATACCCCCCGCCCCTCTTCTTACCAGAAATATGTTTGTTTCTGTCGGCGTGATGCGTGGAGAAACCAGCTGGCTGTACCGACTCCGATAGCGTGTCTCGAGTGAGCCATGTTTCCGTGAAGCAACTAATGTTACAGTCTCTTATGTCTCTCTGGAATGCTACCCTTGCTCGAATTTCATCAACCTTGTTGTCAAGAGACTGGACATTGGCGAGTAGTATGCTCGGGAGTGATGCGCGATGTGCCCGTCTCCGGAGCCTGACCAGAAGACTGCTTTGACTGCCCCTTTTACGGCGTCGTTGTTTTGGTTCGTCGGCTGGGATCCAATCCATTGTCCCGGGTGGTGGGCAGAACACAGGATCCGCTTCGGGAAAGTCATATTCCTGGTCGTAATGATGGTGAGTTGACGTTGCTCTTATATCCAGTAGTTCCTCCCGACTGTATGTAATAAAACCTAAGATTACCTGGGGTACCAGTGTAATAAATAACACGTAAATAAACAAAATACTGCGTAGTTTCCTAGGAACGCAAAGCGATCATCTCTGTCGGCGCCGGAATGATTGCTGCTTAAGGTGCTGCATAAGATCACATGTTATCACATTAACTTCACATAAGATCACTTGATCACATTACGATCACTTGATCACATTAACTTCACATAAGATCACTTGATCACATTAACTTCACATAATATCACGTTATCACATTAACTTCACATAAGATCACATGTGGTCAAATGAAAACATGTAGTGTTTCCAGAAATGTTTCTTTAGATTTTTAGATGAGAGATGGGATAGGTGCTGCTGACCATGGGATCAGGACCCAGGGAGAAATGGGAAAGGTGCTGCTGACCATGGGATCAGGACCCAGGGAGAGATGGGATAGATGCTGCTGACCATAGGACCAGGGCCCAGGGAGAGATGGGATAGGTGTTGCATGGCTGACCATTGGACCAGGGCCCAGTGAGAGATGGGATAGGTGTTGCATGGCTGACCATGGGACCAGGGCCCAGGGAGAGATGGGATAGGTGTTGCTGACCATGGGACCAGGGCCCAGGGAGAGATGGGATAGGTGTTGCTGACCATGGGACCAGGACCCAGGGAGAGATGGGATAGGTGTTGCTGACCATGGGACCATGACCCAGGGAGAGATGGGATAGGTGTTGCATGGCTGACCATGGGACTAGGGCCCAGGGAGAGATGGGATAGGTGTTGCATTTCTGACCATGGGACCAGGACCCAGGGAGAGATGGGATATGTGTTGCTGACCATGGGACCAGGGCCCAGGGAGAGATGTGATAGGTGCTGCTGACCATGGGACCAGGGCCCAGGGAGAGATGGGATAGGTGTTGCATGGCTGACCATGGGACCAGGGCCCAGGGAGAGATGCGATAGGTGTTGCATTTCTGACCATGGGACCAGGACCCAGGGAGAGATGGGATATGTGCTGCTGACCATGGGACCAGGGCCCAGGGAGAGATGGGATAGGTGCTGCTGACCATGGGACCAGGGCCCAGGGAGAGATGGGATAGGTGTTGCTGACCATTGGACCAGTGCCCAGGGAGAGATGGGATAGGTGCTGCATGGCTGACCATGGGACCAGGGCCCAGGGAGAGATGGGATAGGTGCTGCATGGCTGACCATGGGACCAGGGCCCCGGGAGAGATGGGATATGTGCTGCTGACCATGGAACCAGGGCCCCGGGAGAGATGGGATATGTGCTGCTGACCATGGAACCAGGACCCAGGGAGAGCTGGGATAGGTGTTGCATGGCTGACCATGGGACCAGGGCCCAGGGAGAGATGGGATAGGTGTTGCATGGCTGACCATGGGCCCAGGGAGAGATGGGACAGGGAGTGATAGGGATGGGACCCTTCAGTGACACGGCTAAATGAAAGGGCGACCAGGCATTTCCAGCGTTATTATCCTCCTCAGCTGCCAGTCACAGTGTCAGCTCTTGACAGGAGATCACATTACTCTCACAGATCAGATACACCAACCTGACACCTCACGCTCTTGCTGGGTAAAAGCAACCTTTTACTATCACAACTGACAAGGCAGCTTTTAACATCACCTAATCGTTGAGGAGAGAGGAGGAGAGAGGATGAAAAACACTTGATCAATCTAATTTACATCTGTAGTTTGTACTATTATACTGTACATTGTCGGGGGTTGAAACAGGTTAAATGTTTACTGGAGTCACATTGAGACTGTTGGCTTGATTGAACAGATGTGATGCCGGGACTTCTTTGAAGGGAAAATAATGCATGAAAGAGAAGGAATATAATTGAAATATGGGGCAGATCTTTCCTTTCTAGCTACCTATGTGAAAGGAAGAAGGGTTGGCTAGTAAAAGAGAAAATGCCCTGTAAGTATATTAAAGCTAGTCTTCCCCAGAGGGAGACTAATCTACTTAATTAAAAGGACCAGCAGGAACGGACTGGAATCAAGATGTATAATTATAACACAGCCATTAATGCTAATCCTGGACTGTCCTGTCAGGGACCTGGGGTAACGGTGGCAGGCCACGCTCACCATGGTGGAGAGGGACCATGTTAGGACTGCTTTAGGAGCGTGTTAGGACTGTGTTAGGACCGTGTTAGGACTGTATTAAGGCTGTGTTAGGAGCCTTTTAGGACCGCTTTAGGACCGTGTTAGCACTGTATTAAGGCTGTGTTAGGACTGTGTTAGGACTGTGTTAGGACTGTGTTAGGGCCGTGTTAGGACTGTATTAAGGCTGTGTTAGGACTGTGTTAGGACCGCTTTAGGACCGTGTTAGGACTGTGTTAGGACCGTGTTAGGACTGTATTAAGGCTGGGTTAGGACTGTGTTAGGACCGCTTTAGGACCGTGTTAGGACTGTGTTAGGACCGTGTTAGGACTGTATTTAGGCTGTGTTAGGACTGTGTTAGGACTGTGTTAAGGCTGTGTTAACACCATATTAGGACCATGTTAAGGCTGTGTTAACACCGTATTAGGACCATGTTAAGGCTGTGTTAACACCGTATTAGGACCATGTTAAGGCTGTGTTAACACCGTATTAGGACCATGTTAAGGCTGTGTTAACACCGTATTAGGTCCATGTTAAGGCTGTGTTAACACCGTATTAGGACCATGTTAAGGCTGTGTTAACACCATATTAGGACCATGTTAAGGCTGTGTTAACACCATATTAGGACCATGTTAAGGCTGTGTTAACACCGTATTAGGACTGCGTTATAACCATATTAAGGCTGTGTTAACACTGTATTAGGACCATGTTAAGGCTGTGTTAACACCGTATTAGGACCATGTTAAGGCTGTGTTAACACCGTATTAGGACTGCGTTATAACCATATTAAGGCTGTGTTAACACTGTATTATGACCATGTTAAGGCTGTGTTAACACCATATTAGGACCATGTTAAGGCTGTGTTAACACCGTATTAGGACTGCGTTATAACCGTATTAAGGCTGTGTTAACACCGTATTAGGACCATGTTAAGGCTGTGTTAACACCGTATTAGGACTGCGTTATAACCATATTAAGGCTGTGTTAACACCGTATTAGGACCATGTTAAGGCTGTGTTAACACCGTATTAGGACTGCGTTATAACCGTATTAAGGCTGTGTTAACACCGTATTAGGACCATGTTAAGGCTGTGTTAACACCGTATTTGGACCATGTTAAGGCTGTGTTAACACCGTATTAGGACTGCGTTATAACCATATTAAGGCTGTGTTAACACCGTATTAGGACCATGTTAAGGCTGTGTTAACACCGTATTAGGACTGCGTTATAACCATATTAAGGCTGTGTTAACACCGTATTAGGACCATGTTAAGGCTGTGTTAACACCGTATTAGGACTGCGTTATAACCGTATTAAGGCTGTGATAACACCATATTAGGACCATGTTAAGGCTGTGTTAACACCGTATTTGGACCATGTTAAGGCTGTGTTAACACCGTATTAGGACTGCGTTATAACCGTGTTAAGGCTGTGTTAACACCGTATTAGGACCATGTTAAGGCTGTGTTAACCCTGTATTAGGACCATGTTAAGGCTGTGTTAACACCGTATTAGGACTGCGTTATAACCGTATTAAGGCTGTGATAACACCATATTAGGAACATGTTAAGGCTGTGTTAACACCATATTAGGACCATGTTAAGGCTGTGTTAACACCGTATTAGGACTGCGTTATAACCGTATTAAGGCTGTGATAACACCATATTAGGAACATGTTAAGGCTGTGTTAACACCATATTAGGACCATGTTAAGGCTGTGTTAACACCGTATTAGGACCATGTTAAGGCTGTGTTAACACCATATTAGGACTGCGTTATAACCGTATTAAGGCTGTGTTAACACTGTATTAGGACCATGTTAAGGCTGTGTTAACACCGTATTAGGACCATGTTAAGGCTGTGTTAACACCGTATTAGGACCATGTTAAGGCTGTGTTAACACCGTATTAGGACCATGTTAAGGCTGTGTTAACACCATATTAGGACCATGTTAAGGCTGTGTTAGGACCGTATTAGGACCATGTTAAGGCTGTGTTAACACCATATTAGGACCATGTTAGGACCATATTAAGGCTGTGTTAGGACCGTATTAGGACCATGTAGGGACCGTATTAAGGCTGTGTTAGGACCATATTAGGACCATTTTATCACTGTATTAAGACTGTGTTAGGACCGTATTAAGACCATGTTAGGACCATATTAAGGCTGCGTTAGGACCATATTAGGACCATGTTTGGACTGTATTAAGGCTGTGTTAGGGCCACATTAGGACCATGTTATGACTGTATTAAGGTTGTGTTAGGACTTTATTAGGACGATGTTAGGACCATATTAAGACTGTGTTAGGACCATATTCCTAATATGGTCCTAACACAGTCTTAATATGGTCCTACCATGTTTGGACTATATTAAGGCTGTGTTAGCACCATGTTAGGACCATGTTAGCATTGTGTTAGGACCGTATTAGGACCGTAATAAGGCTGTGTTAGGACTGTATTTGTATGTATTAAGGTTCCCCATTAGTTCCTGCCAAGGCAGTAGCTACTCTTCCTTGTCCAGCAAAAATTAAGGCTGTAATATACTGTACATTGTAATTCAATTTTTATTCAACAGATTTTTGACAACAGATTTCACAATACATTAACTGTGTCCAGCTACTACACTACCACAGCACTATCCAGATGTATGTGTGTGTGTAGTGTGTATGTTATGTGGTTGTATGTGTGTGTTTGTACCTGTGTGTGTGTGTGTGTGTGACTCTTCACAGTCCAGCTGTTCCATAAGGTGTATTTTTATCTGTTTCTAAATCAGATGTTACTGCTTGCGTGAGTTACTTGATGTAGCCATCGCTCTATGTATTACTGTATATTAAGGCTTTGCTAGGACCATCTTAAGGCCGTGTTAGGGCCCTATTACGGCTGTGTTAGGACAGTGTTTGGGCCGTGTTAGGACAGTGTTTGGGCCGTGTTAGGACAGTGTTTGGGCCGTGTTAGGACCGTGTTAGGACCGTGTTAGCACCATGTTAGGACCATGTTAGGACCATGTTAGGACCGTGTTAGGACCATGTTAGGACCATGTTAGGACCGTGTTAGGACCATGTTAGGGCCGTGTTAGGACCATGTTAGGACCGTGTTAGGGCCGTGTTAGGACCATGTTAGGACCGTGTTAGGACCATGTTAGGGCCGTGTTAGGACCGTGTTAGGACCATGTTAGGACCATGTTAGGGCCGTGTTAGGACCGTGTTAGGGCCGTGTTAGGACCGTGTTAGGACCATGTTAGGACCGTGTTAGGGCCGTGTTAGAGCCGTGTTAGGACCATGTTAGGACCGTGTTAGGTACTTGTTAGGGCTGTGTTAGGGCCATGTTAGGACCGTGTTAGGACCGTGTTAGGGCCGTGTTAGGACCTTGATGATGGGGAAGAAAGAGTCAAAACAAAGAACACAAAACACAGGTTTTTCTGTGAAGAGTTTGGAGAGGAAGGCCATCTAGCTACAGGCAATTTAGATATAGATTGGAGATTTGAATACAGCTGGTCTTTTTTAGTCATAGGGTCAGAAGAGGGAAACCACACAATTATAGGTATTTTACAGAGAACATAACAAGCTAAAGCATGTTGTTGTGTTGCTGCCCACAGAGCCGTAGTGTGTCCGTGATAAACATGTTTACTTATTTAGTTGCGTTTTTCCAAGAAATGCTCACACACTGAGGCACTTGACACTCTCCTCCCTTTAAACAGAAATATCTAGTGATGTTACGTTTGATACCGGAGCTCCGAGGCATGTGTCAAAATCACTAAGCAGCTAACTTCGAAGCAGTGTGCCGATGCGTGGATCACTTCATCAGAAGTACGTCATCAATTATGTCCAAAGCTTAGCTTGATCACATGCTTTTTCAAACCGTGTGATGCAAAATTCGAGATTCCACTGATTTCGCCTTGGTTCCGGTATTTTCTAGATTCCAAGCTGCTTCAAAACACCAACCTCTACTGGACACTGTACTAACAAATATAAAGTTAATTCGCAAAGTATTCAGACCCCTTGACTTTTTCCACATTTTATTACATTACAGCCTTATTCTAAAATTGATTAAATAAAAAAATCTCAGCAATCTACACACAATACCCCATAATGAAAAGCGAAAACAGTTTTTATTTTTTATTTATGCAAATGTATTAAAAATAAAAAAACAGAAGTACCTTATTTACATAAGTATTCAGACCATTTGCTATGAGACTCAAAATTGAGCTCAGGTGCATCCTGTTTCCATTGATAATCTTTGAGATGTTTCTACAAGTTGTTTGGAGTCCACCTGTGTTAAATTCAATTGATTGGACATGATTTGGAAAGGCTCACACCAGTCTATATAAGGTCCCACAGTTGACAGTGCATGTCAGAGCAAAAACTAAGCCACGAGATCGAAGGAATTGTTCGTAGAGCTCCGAGACAGGATTGTGTCGAGGCACAGATCTGGGGAAGGCTACCAAAAAGTTTCTGCAGCATTAAAGGTCCCCAAAAACACAGTGGCATACATCATTTGTGTATGGAAGAAGTTTAGAACCACCAAGACTCTTCTTAGAGCTGGCCGCCCGGCCATACTGAGGAATTGGGTGAGATAGGCCTTGGTCAGGGATATGACTAAGAACCTGATGGTCACTCTGACAGAACTCCAAAGTTCCTCTGGGAGATGGGAGAGCCTTCCAGAAGGACAACCATCTCGGCAGCACTTCACCAACCAGGCCTTTATGGTAGAGTGGCCAGACGGAAGCCCCTCCTCAGTAAAAGGCACATGACAGCACACTAAAGGACTCTTAGACCATGAAAAACAAGATTCTCTGGACTGGTGAAACCAAGATTAAACTATTTGGCCTGAATGCCAAGCATCCCATCTGGAGGAAACCTGGCGCCATCCCTGTGGTGAAGCATGGTGGTGGCAGCATCATGCTGTGGGGATGTTTTTCAGCAGCAGGGACTGGGAGACTAGTCAGGATCGAGGCAAAGATGAATGGAGCAAAGTACACAGAGATCCTTGATGAAAACCTGCTCCAGAGGACTCAGTACCTCAGACAGGGTCGAAGGTTCACCTTCCAACAGGACAACGACCCTGAGTACACAGTCAAGAAAGGGAAGCATGATGCAAGAGGAGAACCTGGGTGGTATTTCAACTGATTATAGGCTGGCTACTAAAATCAGTGACTTACCGTTGCATCACAGAGTTCTGATGAAAACAGTAAAACTGTTAAAAAAAAACATGTATCTAATAATCACACAATGCTTGTTATTGCTGACCAGCAGATGTCACTAATGTCCATTCTTTTTAACCTTTTTTGCTATTTAGCAGACTCTCTTCTCCAGAGCGACTTGCAAGAGCAATTAGGTTTATGTACCTTTCAAAACTGACCCAACACTCTTAACCACCAGGCTACCTGCCGCCCTGTGAACATTGTGAACTCAGAGTAATAAAGCAATTTTTATGTAAAGTTTAATGAAAGTCCCGAAGACTTTAGGAAGCCTCGGTTTCCCCATCACCAGAAATATCTCTGTGAAATAAAATAAAACGGAAACTATACCGATGTTGGGCTTTGCTTAGGCTCCCATATAGTTGTGTAATCCTCTTCAAAGCTACAAAACTGTCATTGTTCAACATTAACATATGTTAACAAGACAACAGAACAGATGAACCAGAATGACATTTACTCTCACGGGTGGTAAAACATAACTATCTTAAATCCACACCCCTACTAAGCCACACCTCCAGTCTACTGATCTGACCTGCTGGGTCATATCTTAATAACCCAGCACCAATAACCCAGCATCAACAACCTAACCTTGCTATTTTTAAAGAAAAAATCCCAACTAAGTGACCCACTGCCAGCAGTTGGGTCATTCAAACAACCCAGCATTTTTTTGTTTGCCAACTGAAAAATATCTGTCAGCATGATGACCATGTAATTGTAATGACAACATAAGCATTCTCCTATACCCATGGTTATCCCAATCATGAGCTCATCCATCCTGAACTGACAGGTTTGAAGAATGCTCGAGACGTCTGGTTCAGAGTTAGCAAGACTGTTAGGTTTTTGAAGATGTGTCGTTTACTTAACAGTAAGTCAGGTCTGTATGGCTGGTCGATTGGTGCTGACGTTAGTGATTTTCTGTCTGGAAGTGGGACGAGTGCTGTTGGCTCGGCCTGCGCCGGTCAGCAATCGCCCCATGATTTGTGCCTCACAGCTGAGGAAGAGGGCTGGGGGCCTGTGTGTGTCTGCACGTGTGTGTCTCTGTCTCTGTCTCTCGCTCTCTCTCTCTCTCTCTCTCTCTCTCTCTCTCTCACTCTCTCTCTCTCTGTCTTTCTCTGTGTGTGTTTGAGTGGCCAGCTGCTAACGCTCCATCTCCCTAGCGTTGACACAGACTCAATTAATAGATATCCCACTCTGGGACTCGGTAGGAAAGTTGTCAGATAAATCACTAAAGGATTCCTTCCTCTCTGCTCTGGGCTTTCTGCTCTGGGATCTCTGCTCTGGACTTGTCAGTTGGGCAGGGGAGGGCTGCAGACCTGGGTTCAGCTACTATTCTAAATATTTCCGAAAAACTTTGAGTGTTTGCTCTAGTTTGCGCGAGCCTACCTGGAGTGTGGATTGTTGAAGATGTATCGTTTACTTGTGCGGGTTTTTGCAGTCTGGGGAATATCATATTGGTCCAAGCTCGAGGCAAACTCAATCAAGCACAGATATAATATTTTATTATTATTTCAGATGGTATTTGAAGCCAGGTCTGCTGGACTCTGACTCTGGTCTACTGGCCTCTGTAGTCCCCTATGTCTTCTTTCTTTGTTTGTATAGTTTTGACAGGTGGAGAGTGACTGGTCTGTAGACATAGGAAGTCAACACTACGTTGGTCAGGATGCTACGATTAGACTAGCGTCTTGTCCAGGGGGTGTGCTTGTACGTCAAGGTGCCTCACACTAGAGGAACAGGATATAGGCTCCTGCTCCTATGACCCGTTCCGGCAAGGCTACATACATTACTACGTTGAGATGATCCTCAAACATGTCAACATGTAAACAGATGGAGAGAACAATAGAAAGTCAAGAGGTTTATGTTGTTACATTTCCAATTAAATTACTATTCATTTGTTGCATAATGATTCATCACATGTATGATCAAATCAACATCCTGGAATAAAATATCAAATTTGTAACTGTAATGGCTTGGTTCGGTAAACAGCTTGGAAGACCAACACAGATTTAAATCACTTGCTGGTTTTCACAAGTTAATATCCACAACTTCTGTTGTTCTTCTAATCTTCTTGTTGAAAAATTCACCATAATGAAAACGTTACAATCACCTGCAGAATATAACTAATCGACTTAAAAAAAAAAAACTACTCTGTTGTTCATTGATTAAGCAGCTTAAGGATGCCTCCCAAGTGGCACCCTATTCCCTTTATAGTGCACTACTTTTGACCAGGGCCCTATGGGTGTCAGTTGAGATGCAGATTAAATGGTTCTTTATTTGTATGTGTGTTTATCCCTGCAAGACTTCCTGGTGATACTTTAACTTTGTGAAATGGCAGCTGTTTATAATAAGATTAAGGAATCCCTTCATACTTTCTCCGGGTTCAGAAACACAAACACGGTTGCATGCACGCAAACCCCCTTACTGAAAAAAACTGAATTTCATTATGTGAAGTTAATGTCAAAATTGTGACAACATGTAAAAGCAACATGTGGAACGTATAACACGTGAAATAAATGTGACAGCACGGGGATGTAACATTTCAACATCTAAAACTATGAAACATGACACATGACAACATTTGAACAGTTTTCAAATGAGAAAATGCAATTCCACGTGTGAGTTTGATTTTCACAGGTGAAAGTTATTCAAGTGAAACTGCAAATAAAATTTTCACATGATTTCATGTTATTCTCCTCACGTGAAAAGGTGGTGTTAACATGAACTCAAAATGTAATGCATGTGAACAACTGACCTCACATGTGGCTCTTTTGTAATGGAAGTAATTAAATGGTATAGGGGTTTTATGGTAAGTGGTATGCTGTTCAGATAAAATACACCTTTTATCAATATGATTACATTTGACATGATTATTTAGGGTTGACTTTTCAATTTGACCCCACCTGAGATTTGAACGCACAACCTCTGGATCCTTCTGCTGAAAGAAAGTCTGTATAGTTCACTGAAGTCCCCTAAAAATGCATTACCTATAATACATTTCTGGACCATCTGACTGCTATTTTAGTTAATCTGACTATTCTCTCATCATTGATTCCCTTTACTTATTTCAACCATTTTAGTTTTCTTGTGTATTTTTAAGCTGCAACATGTAACTTTTTGGGCAACCTGACCAAATTCACATAGAAATGTGAGTTATAGATCTGTGAAAGCATGTTTAAGAAGCGGTAGATCTGTTCTATGTGTGCTATTTCTAATCTCTCCGTTATTAAATGTAGTTTTTGCGTCTTTTGGTTTTGTATACCAGCGTCAAACAGCTAAAAATACAATGTTTTTGGTTAAGTAAAAAATATTTCACAGTGGTTTAGATGGTACAATGATTATCTACACTATGCTTGCTTGTTTTGTTACATAAACTGAAATTAGGCTTTTAGCAACCAGGAAATGGCAGAGCGATTTCTGCATTGTGCACCTTTAAAAAAACATGAGATTTACTAAGTCCAAAGTGTGGGGATACAGGTGAACTCTGATGCAGACATGGTGGCATAGCAGGAATATCCTAATGCTGTGAACCATGAGGTTGTGAGTTCAAATCTCAGGTTGAGGACATGTTGAATAATAATAATGACTGTATAAATAAACATACACAATATATGTGAAATATCTAAGTAAAAAACACTACGGCTGGCTTTTCATGAAATAAATATTCAATAACATTTTTGATAATGCATCAATAATCATGAAAAACGAGGATATTTGATATTTTCAGAACATCTATTAAGTGAAACAAGCACTGTTGTTTTTATGATTATGTATTTAGTATGTCGTTTTAGTAAGAAAGATTTCAGAAACGGACACAGGCTGCATACTGTTTACTTTTCAGGAAAGCAGACACCAAATGAAAGCACTAAACCTAATTAAGAGATATCTGTGGCTTTAGCTGTTATCACTCCCAGGGATTTAGACTCCAGCGCTCTAACGTCGGTCAGCATGCGTTAATAAGGTAAATGCTTAAGCCCCTGGAATCTATGTGGCTCCGTCTCAAATGGCACCCTATTCCCTTTAATGTGCACTACTTTTGTACAGAGCCCTTTGTGATTCTCTATGGACCCTGGTCAAAAGTAGTGTACTATAAGGGAATAAGTTGCCATTTGGGATGGGGTCTCTGTATCAATTCATGACCGCTAGAGAGTTAGCCAACTGACACATTGTTCATGCAGGCAGGCAGGCAGGCAGGCAGGCAGGCAGGCAGGCAGGCAGGCAGGCAGGGGCAGGCAGGCAGGCAGGGGCAGGCAGGCAGGCAGGCAGGCAGGCAGGCAGGCAGGCAGGCAGCCAGCAACAGGTGATTGTTCATTCTCCAAGGTCAACATTGGTTAAACTCTCTAGAGCTGGATTTTTTAGGTTTTATAACGCATTTGAAAAGTATGTCAAACTCAATTGACTTCCCTGGTTAAATAAAGGACAAATAAATAAGTAATATAAAGTCTTTGGAGCTGGGAGGTTTAACATCCCCACACGATCTCTTGTCAATTATGAGTTCGCTTGAAAAAGAGATGGTCCATCTCAATGTGCCTCCCTGGTTAGATAAAGAATATAGAAACATGATTAATATATTTTCCCCTGCTGAAGAAAGAGACATTCATTGACTACAATAAACCTGTGCTTTCTGCTCGACCTGCGCTTTCATCTGGTTTTCATAATATTCATGAGAATGAAGGCATTTCATATAACCATCCTTATCTGTTGAAGGAAGTTAATGACTTAGTTAACTGAATAAATGAATGGCATATCCTTACCATTCAATCTTATTCCACTCAATGTGTCCTTCGATCTGTGTTGGAGTACGAAGTGTAGGCCTTTTTTATGTGATTTCACCTTTATTTAACCAGGTAGGCCAGTTGAGAACAAGTTCCCATTTACAACTGAAGCCTGGCC
Organism: Oncorhynchus mykiss; assembly: GCF_057628025.1. Classification (NCBI taxonomy): domain Eukaryota; kingdom Metazoa; phylum Chordata; class Actinopteri; order Salmoniformes; family Salmonidae; genus Oncorhynchus; species Oncorhynchus mykiss. Next base: position 36,265,315 of record NC_143044.1, on the reverse strand, counting down.
AAGAGTGCGACAAAAAGCAGTGCGACAAAAACAACAACACAGAGTTACACATGGGATAAACAAACGTACAGTCAATAACACAATAGAAAAATCTGTATAAAGTGTGTGCAAATGAAGTAAGGAGGAAAGGCAATACATAGGCCATAGTGTCGAAGTAATTGCAATGTAGCAATTTACACTGGAGTGATAGATGTGCAGATGAAGATGTGCAAGTAGAAATACTGGTGTGCATACTGTAGGTTCTGAATATGTGTGGGTTCATTACAGTCTCAAGGCCTGAATATGTGTGGGTTCATTACAGTCTGAAGGCCTGCATATGTGTGGGTTCATTACAGTCTGAAGGCCTGAACATGTGTGGGTTAATTACAGTCTGAAGGCCTGAATATGTGTGGGTTAATTACAGTCTGAATGCCTGAATATGTGTGGGTTCATTACAATCTGAAGGCCTGAACATGTGTGGGTTAATTACAGTCTGAAGGCCTGAATATGTGTGGGTTAATTACAGTCTGAATGCCTGAATATGTGTGGGTTCATTACAATCTGAAGGCCTGAACATGTGTGGGTTAATTACAGTCTGAAGGCCTGAATATGTGTGGGTTAATTACAGTCTGAATGCCTGAATATGTGTGGGTTCATTACAATCTGAAGGCCTGAACATGTGTGGGTTCATTACAATCTGAAGGCCTGAATATGTGTGGGTTAATTACAGTCTGAAGGCCTGAATATGTGTGGGTTAATTACAGTCTGAATGCCTGAATATGTGTGGGTTCATTACAATCTGAAGGCCTGAATATGTGTGGGTTCATTACAGTCTGAAGGCCTGAATATGTGTGGGTTAATTACAGTCCTGATATGCACTAGCCGATGGCCGGCAGGTCGGCAATTCGGCACAACAGCAGCAGATGTTCAACCTGGTCTCAGGGCAATTCATATTATTCTGTGACACTCCATTTAGTATAATATATTACGTTACGTTTAGTTATATTATGAATGTAATAGTCGTACCCATCTTACCCAGTCGTACAATAACATATGAATTAGATGATGTACCGTATCATACATCTTGGAGGACGTATAGTGTTATATGTCTTTCTCTGAGACCAGGTTTCTTGTTGCGCTGTAACAACTAAGAAGAATTACAGGGATCATTTTGTTTATGTAATTCAATTAGTTTATTCCATGTGTAACTCTGTGTTGTTGTTTGTGTGTCACACTGCTATGCTTTATCTTGGCCAGGCCACAGTTGTAAATGAGAACTTGTTCTCAACTGGCCTACCTGGTTAAATAAAGGTGAAATAAAATAAAAAACAGGAAGACAGACAGGCAGACAGACGCACATGCATGAGTACGCAATGCACATTCGTCATGCGCACACACCCTCACCCTCACATACACATACAGTGGGGAGAACAAGTATTTGATACACTGCCGATTTTGCAGGTTTTCCTACTTACAAAGCATGTAGAGGTCTGTCATTTTTATCATAGGTACACTTCAACTGTGAGAGACGGAATCTAAAACAAAAATACAGAATATCACACATGATTTTGCATGACATAAGTATTTGATCACCTACCAACCAGTAAGAATTCCGGCTCTCACAGACCTGTTAGTTTTTCTTTAAGAAGCCCTCCTGTTCTCCACTCATTACCTGTATTAACTGCACCTGTTTGAACTCGTTACCTGTATAAAAGACACCTGTCCACACACTCAATCAAACAGACTCCAAACTCTCCACAATGGCCAAGACCAGAGGGCTGTGTAAGGACATCAGGGATAAAATTGTAGACCTGCACAAGGCTGGGATGGGCTACAGGACAATAGGCAAGTAGCTTGGTGAGAAGGCAACAACTGTTGGCGCAATTAAAGAGAAAATGGAAGAAATTCAAGATGACGGTCAATCACCCTTGGTCTGGGGCTCCATGCAAAATCTCACCTCGTGGGGCATCAATGATCATGAGGAAGGTGAGGGATCAGCCCAGAACTACACGGCATGACCTGGTCAATGACCTGAAGAGAGCTGGGACCACAGTCTCAAAGAAAACCATTAGTAACACACTACGCCGTCATGGATTAAAATCCTGCAGCACACGCAAGGTCCCCCTGCTCAAGCCAGCGCATGTCCAGGCCCGTCTGAAGTTTGCCAATGACCATCTAGATGATCCAGAGGAGGAATGGGAGAAGGTCATGTGGTCTGATGAGACAAAAATAGAGCTTTTTGGTCTACACTCCACTCGCCGTGTTTGGAGGAAGAAGAAGGATGAGTACAACCCCAAGAACACCATCCCAACCGTGAAGCATGGAGGTGGAAACATCATTCTTTGGGGATGCTTTTCTGCAAAGGGGACAGGACGACTGCACCATATTGAGGGGAGGATGGATGGGGCCATATATCGGGAGATCTTGGCCAACAACCTCCTTCCCTCAGTAAGAGCATTGAAGATGGGTCGTGGCTGGGTCTTCCAGCATGACACCGACCCGAAACACACAGCCAGGGCAACTAAGGAGTGGCTCCGTAAGAAGCATCTCAAGGTCCTGGAGTGGCCTAGCCAGTCTCCAGACCTGAACCCAATAGAAAATCTTTGGAGGGAGCTGAAAGTCTGTATTGCCCAGCGACAGCCCCGAAACCTGAAGGATCTGGACAAGGTCTGTATGGAGGAGTGGGCCAAAATCCCTGCTGCAGTGTGTGCAAACCTGGTCAAGAACTACAGGAAACGTATGATCTCTGTAATTACAAACAAAGGTTTCTGTACCAAACATTAAGTTCTACTTTTCTGATGTATCAAATACTTATGTCATGCAATAAAATGCAAAT